>NC_079365.1:29870000-30170000 GCF_021018895.1 Seriola aureovittata | reverse complement strand
GGGGAACCGTCTATGGCACCAGGAGGCATGGCGGGCAGCGCCATGATGCCACCGTGCGGCAAGAACATGTGCGGGTACAGCAGGCCGTGGGACATGCCCGGGATCAGGAAGGGGTTGAAGGTAAGATGGCTGCCGGCGCTGGCTCCGAGGTGCGCCGAGCTGAGGTGGGCCCTGCTGGTGGAGGTGATGATGGCCGCTGCCTCCACCCCTCCGGGCCTTTTGTTGGACTCCGCTGCTCCTTTCTCCTCCCGGCTCCTCTCCTTCTCGCCACCGGTAGCCGAAGCGCTCTCTTTCTCAGCAGGCGTCGTCGACGAGGGGCTCACAGCCTCAGACATGGAGGGGGCGGTCGTCGTGGTGACCTTCGGAGCGGACAGTGAAGAAGAAGAAGAGGTCGACGAGGTGGAGCTGGGGTGAGGAGGAGGCGGCGGCTGGGTGTGCGCCATCATCGCACCAACGCTGAACAAGGCGTGCTGCGGGATCGCAGCTCCATGCGGGTGAGGGATGCCGTGCAGCATCATGGGTAACATACTCAACCCGTTCTTGGCGTCTTCCGCCGACGCCCCGGCTCCTCCCGCTTGCACCGCTGCAGGGAAACCGTGTGGGAATCCAGCTGCCATGATCCCGGAGATGGGAATTCCAGGAATGCCGCCACGGAGGTTCTGCATGGCCACCATGGAGTCCATGCTGCCGATTAAACCGCCGTTCATGAAGAGGGGGGGGCCGAGGCCAGACGAGGCGGAGTCAGAGACGGACAGGAGGGGCTTAGGCATCTCACTGCGAGGTCGACGTCCACGGCGCCGAGAGCCCGGGTCTCTGTTGACGGGTTCTGTCAGGATCCGAGAGAACTTCCCCTCAGGGAGGAAACCCTGCAGGTCAGAGGAGAGAAGAAGAGGAAGAGTAGGATTAGTTATCTAAAATCATCACTTGCAGGAGGTCACATGACGCTGATTGAAGTGTATCGTACTCACAGAGTGTTTGACCACGTCAGCCCAGTCTGGAGCTACATAGTACTCTGAGTTGGCGTCCAGCCACCGGGAGAGCTCCTTTATGGCTGGAGCCATGGCGCCACCGAGCTGCAAGAAGAAGAACCAGCACAAACATTTACTGACAAAGATGTTCATCAATATTTAGGATTTTTCCTTCTTCTTTCTCGACTTCTCAGCAGCTTGTAGTGGATGAAACCACAGCGCCACCGAGCTGCACCGCAGAGAACAGCAGCGACACACTGGAAGTTAAAATTATAATATGCAGATGAACTGATGATGATGATGTGTGTGTGTGTGTGTGTGTGTGTGTGTGTGTGTGTGTGTGTGTGTGTTTTCTACCCTGCGTCCGGTGCCTCGGTGCACAACAGGAACCCTCTCCTCCCCCGTCAAAGAGTTGATGTCCAGCTTAGTCGGGTCTTTGCAGCGATGCCTCCTCTGCTTGGGTCGCTCCACAAAACCGTGTAACAGACCTGCTCCGGACTGCAGAGAGGAGGAGGAGGAGGAGGAGGAGGAAGAGGAGCAAGAGGAGTCGATAAAATGCATCTTTTCAATTTAAACACAAAAATACAAGCAACAACAACTTCGTCCAGAAAAGCAGCTCAAACACTTACATGAGTGAATGCGGGCAGGTCCATGCTGTAGCCCGGGTTCTGTCTCAGCCACTCGATCAGGCCTTTGCTCGCCGCCTCTCTGTCAATGGCCACGATCTCCGGCTGAGGAGGCGTCTGGGTGGGGGTGGGCGTGGAGGAGGAGGACGGCGTGGGAGGACCCGCGGGCCGCTCTGACGGAGAGGGGGACGGCGAGGAGGTGGAGGAGGAGACAGAGGAGTGGCTGATCACCTCCACTCGGCCCTGCAGGAGCAAACACACACAAACACACACACACACACACAGACAGGTGCAGGTGGTTTAAAGCTTTGAAGTTCAGAGCGGAGGGAAGGATTTTCCTCTCGAATCCAAACTTTTTTTTATTGAACTCTGGAGTTTCTTGCCCCAGGACTCCCTACATGCAGTTTCTCTCTTTCACATACAACATTTATAACTGGCCTTCCACCGAAAAGGCCCTCCTCCCTCTACCCACCTGTGTCTCAGGGAGGTGCAGTCCTCGGCTCTTGGTGAACTCAGAGTACAGAGCTTCCACGTTTCTCCTCCTCCCTCTCCTCCTCCTCAGTGAGTCATCTCCCCTCAGGCTCCCGTTTACTATTTGCCCTGTTACAGGATGGATGAGCCCGGCCTGAAGTATCCCGGCCATGTCGATGCCCACAGAGCCCGGTAAGGGTGCTGTGATGGGGGGCGGCGGCGGCAGCTTGTGACTGCTGCCGCCACCAGCGCCGTGGTGGCTGATTCCCGGTGCAACCACAGCATCGCCTGTCCCGATGCCACTAGTGGTGCTTATTTCTGCAGACGACTTGGTTAGATCGATGGCTGCTTCTTGCCAACCGTTGATCAACATGGATCCCGTGCGGTGAGAGGGAGGGGCCACCACCGGCCCCTTCTCAGCGCTAGAGCTTGTGGTGGCGGCGGCAGTGTGGCACGACGATGCCGATTTCCCAGCTAAAACTTTGGCAGCGGCCGCAGCTGCTGCAGCGGCTTCGTAGTCGAAAGACCTCCGACCTCCTGCGCGTTTGAGCTCGGGGAGGAAGGGAGGAGCCACGAGCCTCTCCTGTAAGAGAGGCAAGGAGGTGAGGCGCCAAGCTCCGCGCCCGCATGCACCGCCCCGCGGCATGTACTGTCAGGGTGGACAGGGTGGGTGAGGGGTGAGACAAGAATGGGAGAGAGATGATGGCTTTGTTAAACATACATATGGACTGAGACACAACACAGTGGCGGCTGTCGACCAGACCAGACCTGGGTAAAACCACGAACCCAACACCTAAACACACATTTAATAAACTGGTTCATGATCTCCTGGTTTTGATGCAGCTTCAAGAAGCTTCCCCGGTTTGTTTACCTATGACAATATGAGATATAAAGTTAAATAAATATCTTACGATCCCTCTGCTCCCTGCTTTATGCTGTGTAAGATTTTTGAAAAGGAGATGCATTTTTCTCTAAATTTCCCTCCTTAAAACAGATGTTTAATTTTTCTTTATATCAGCTAATTAAAGAAATCTACATGCCCAAGTCTGATATCAACATGTACAATATCAACAGTACACATTACAGAGACAGGGACCTGTACAAAGAAAGCAACAAAGCAATGATGTGAACTAGAGGTGCCCAGTGCTACCTGAAAACCCTACAGTTGATTTTTTCTAAACAGAACAAACCCACTTCATTAAAGATCTTTTGTATAATGAGTAGGGATGTCACAAGAACTGATACTCGATAGGGTTCAGGCTGAGTGAGTTTCAGGTCACTATATTTCAATAACATAACATGTTCATGCCCTGAAATTTTACTGTTATTGTTTGTGAATTGCAAGAGCTAGCATCTATTGCAACAACGCTCCACACATAACCTCCACAAAGGCTAACTTTAGCTTATTTGGGCTAACGTTAGTTTTAAGCCTATGGGTAATCTTTTTAGGCTAATGTTAGCTTTTTAGGCCAACGTTAGCTTATTTAGGCTAACGTTAGCTTGTTTAGGCTAATGTTTGTTTTTTAGCTAACGATAGCTCATTTAGGCTAATGTTTGTTTTTTAGCTAACGTTAGCTCATTTAGGCTAAGGTTAACTTGTTGAGACTAATGTTTGTTTTTTAGGCTAACGGTAGTTTGTTTAGGCTAACGTTAGCTTATGTAGGCTAACGTTAGTTTGTTAAGGCTACCGTTAGCTTGTTGAGACTAACGTTAGCTTGTTTAGGCTAACGTTAGCTTATTTAGGCTTACACTAGCTTGTTTAGACTAACATAGCTACAGCTCATAGCATGAGCGGGGTACTCACAAAATTATCAGACTACAGTCATCACTGTTCAGTCTGTTAAAATATAACACTGACATCTTAAATTAATATTTTCACACAATGAGTTTGTCATCTTGTTAAAACTACTGCTGTACACAAACTATATGTAGGTGTGTGTGTGTGTGTGTGTGTGTGTGTGTGTGTGTGTGTGTTAGTGTAGTGTGTGAGCAGCAGCCTCTGTTGTTTTGCTGTGGTATCGTGACATCCCTAGTAATGAGCCACAAACCTTACAAGGATAAATTACATAATATGTATGTAAGAATATATATCAGTTAAATACATTAATTAATCAGTATACCGGATAAGAGATATATAAAACCTATTTCCGCTGATTGTGATGATACGTTTAGCAGAGTCCTTGTCTATTAGCCATCAAGGAGTTATCAGCACTATTAGCATTATTATCAGTTTAAACTGGACACCACTTGTATGAACCATGGCATGAGACAGTGGAGATACATGAAGACGGATGAGAGATACACTGATATGCACCACAAAGGGAATTCATTTGATTTGTTCCTCAGGGTCGCAGGTAAGTTCTCACCTTAGGTAGTCTTGTAAGAGGGGGAGGGATGGAGAACCCCAGTCCGGGGCTTGTCTGCTGAACTCTGGCCTGGCCCGGGACGGAGCTGGAGGCTGTGGTGGGGAGGAATCCCGCCCGGTGGTGGTGGTGCTGGGCTAAGCTGTTGGCCAGACAGGAGTTGGCAGTCAGGGAGCCGGGAGAGTCGTGCTGCTCGCTCGGCCAAGGCCACTTCCCCTTCAGGATGGCGTGGCAGATGCTGTCCAGGCGGTTTATTATCACCCGGTCCTACAGGAGGGTGGAGGTGGGGGGCAATTCATCAGTAAATGAACTGAGCTAATGACATGAATGGGTATACATTCCTTTAAATTAAAAATCTGAGTCTAATAAAATGAGTAGAAGAGCAACAAGGTGCCACAAAAAAGAATCTCTTTATAAAAAGATATTGATGACAGCAAGTACCTCTGTAGTTAAAATGTTTTCTTGTTTTTCTTTTACTTAAAGAAAGAATTTTTTTTTCTCTCTTTCTATTACCGGATGATATCAGGAGCAGAAAACAAGAACCTGTGGCTGCATCGTGAAAATCTTAAAATAAAAATGGGGGATTTTTGGCAGAAAATGAGTACAAACTGAAATCAACAATGTGTAGCCTAATAAAGAAAAAGGAAGGTTTTTAATAAGGAAAAGGAAACTGCCTTTAGCGGGTGGTGCACTAAGTCTTATTGATGTTTCTTGGAGAGGAAGATAAACTTTTAAGTACTAAACATCTGCAGCTTTTTAATACAAGTCATAAAAAAAAACAAAAAAAAAAAACAAATTCTAGAAAGACCTTAAAACAACAACTCTGTACCTTTGGCCATTCAGAAAAGGAATAAAGTGCTTTCTCCTGCAGGAGCTGAGCGATGGTCGGCTCCCTGCTGTCGTGGAGACTGTCGGGAATCTCACACATGGAAACAGGAGTCGCAAACCTGGGGCTGCCCACGTAACCTTCCACCACAGGCACTGAGGAGGAGGAAGAGGAGGAGGAGGAGGAAGAGGAGGAGGAGGAAGAGGAGGAAGAGGAGGAAGAGGAGGAGGAGGAAGAGGAGGACAGGTTTAAGCTATTAGATAATTTGCCTTTTAAGAAGTTTCTTGTTACTACATTAACACATTACTACAAAAGGAATTCAGTGATCTTACTTTGCTGTTTCAGGTTATTTAATCAAATAAAAAAGACAAACTTTTCTTTTTGATGGTTAACCTTTAAAACCCAGTCTGAGTCTTCTTACCTGGTGTACTTGGCCTCTCCTCCTTCACTTGACCCTTCACCAGCTGGCTCTCTGAGGTGTCCACCAGCCCGTCCGCCTGCTCCAGCTTCGGGGTCAGGACCGTGCTGTCCGCCTCCAGCAGCTCCTGCTTCGTCTCAGCTTTGATCTCGGGCAGACCCGTGAACTCCAGGTCCTCTGGCTTGGCCTCGGGTTTGATCTCAGAGCTGTCTGGGAAGGCTGCGAACTCCAGACCCTCTGGCTTGGCTTCGGGCTTGATGGCAGACGTGTCGGGAAAAGCCGTCAACCTTAAACCTTCTGTTTTTGTCTCGCTCTTCAGCTTGGCTCCGTCCGGATACGCAGCAAACCCGAGTGACAGCGGTTTGGCTTCAGGTTTGATTTCGGCGCCAAAAGCTGCAAACTGGAGGACCTCGGGTTTACTGTCTAAGCTCTCGGCCTTCATGGGGAGGCTGAGGTCTTCAGGTTTGGCCTCCAGTGCTTCCTGTTTCACGGGATAGTCTAACTGCTCAGCTTTGGTCACCAGGTCTTCTGACTTAACGGTGTAAGCGAGGAACTTAGCGTGTTTGACTTCAGAGCTGTCAGGGTAGATGGGTAACACCTCCTCAGCGATCTCCATCTTTGTCTCCTCGACCTTGATCGGCAGCTCCAGTTGAGCTGGTTTCCTTTCACCAACACTGTCCGGCGAAGGAGAAAATTTAAGACCAGGCGGTTTTGTGTCAGCGCTGTTTTCAGGCAGAGCGGCGGCGATTTTGATTTCGTTTTGTTCAAGCAGATGCTCCTTGTTGTCCTGATCGAAGGAGTCCTCAGCTGTTCCGTCATAGCTGTCCTGATCCATGGAGACTTCAGTTTTGACTCCAGCCTTCCCGCCGGTGGCCTCGTCAGACTTGGATTCTATTGTAACGGATGAAAGGGAAGCAGAGGAGGGCTTCACGCATTCGGAGTAAATGCTGTCAAGCTCCATCTCGCCGGCTTTGGCGTTCGACTGTTTCGCTGCCTTCTCCGCCGTTTGATCGCGTGACTGAACGACCTGAACGTCCATCAGAGACACATGATCCACCTGCCCCTCTGAGATCTCATCCACTTGATCTGAGAGATCCGTGTGCTCCACCGAACCGTCCTCTCTGGACGCGTTCCCCATCAAGGCTCCCGATTCGATCGAATCTTCCATCGTCTCTTCCTCCACGGCCTGATACAAAATCAACCCGTCCACCTCCTCCCCGGGTTCCTCTATAGACTCAGGACACTGCTCCAGCTTCCCGAGGTAAGGATGCACGTCTGCTTTGTCTTCTGCCTGACGGAAGCTCTCCTGAAGATCCATTCTCTCGTCCTGCTCCGGCTCTAACCCATCGATCTGGGCCATGTGTCCCAAACTGTGGTCTGCACCTGTGAGTATAAAACATCAAGGCGTGAAGCGGAAAGTTTTTAAAGATTATTAGAAAAATGAGACGATAAAATAAAGTGAAATATGTTTGTTGAACTCGGTGTCACCGGGTCAGAATCAACACACCTCGGTCTGAATCGCACCGTTCTCCCTCCAGACTCGGACCTCCTCGTTTTTCCACCGTCCGCCTCGACAAGTCCTCCACGTCTTCCTCCTCCTTGTCGTCGAACTCGAACCCCGCGCCTACTTCCCGCTCCTCCCCCTCGTCCACGGGATTGGTCAGGCTCTCGGTGACGTCGGGGTGGCCCAGCCTATCCTGCGGCTCGTGGGCGGTGATGTCAGACAGAGAGAGGGGAGGAGGGGGCACGTAGGGCGGAGGGGGGCTCGCTGACAGGTCTGTTTGATCCGCGCTGGGTTCCTCGCTCACGCCGATGTCCTGGATCAAACCAAAGAGTCAGAAACAGATTCACTCACTCAGAAATATAAAGTGATTTTCAGTCGTGCAATCACATAATGGAGATATAATGATGTTTTCACTCTCAACATGCTTCACTTCACTTTTTCCTTTTAATTTAAAACTGAATTAATAGATTTGGTAATAATTTCAGCCTGTTTGTCTGTTGCCTGCTCCACAGAAAACATTACTACACTAATGGCTTCAGATTATTGTCACCTCCGGGCTTGTGATTACACAGGCAATTTTATTTTAAATGCTTCTGAAATCCTTATCATTTACTACTAATGTCACCCCAATGGCGTGGGACGCGAAAACCCAACCTTAAAGAGCATGTAGCTGGAGGACAGCGGCTCCACGGAGTCTCCTGCGGAGGGGTGGGAGGGAGAGGACGAGGGCGGGAGGCCCAGGCACTCCTCCAGGGTTCCACCTTCCTCCGCTCCTCTGTCTCCCCCCTGCGCCTCCTCGTCCTCCTCCTCCAGGAAGCCGGTCTCCAGAGCCGAGGGACCCAGGATCGGATCGGACTCGTTGAACATGTGGTGAGCAGGACTGGAGTGGTCCGTGCCGTCCCAGGGAGCCTGCGAGGAGCGAGGTGACGGGGAATAATCATGTCAAAATAAGGAGGTAGGAAAATTTATTTGACAACAATATTGATAATTGATCCTGTTATTAAAAAACTCGGATGATCCAGCTTCTCAAATTTGAAGATTTGGTGTAATCTTACGTTGCGTACCTGTAACTGGTCCAGCTCCACTGATGGCGCCATCAGCCCAGTCTCCTCTGACGAGCCCTGCTCACCAACGAGCACGTCACTCCTCAGTTTGGAGTCCAGGTCCGTTCCCCCGACACCGTACGAGTTGAGCATGCTCTGACCTCCCGCCGCCGAGTTGAAGGGGAAGCCGTTGAGGGCGTCTTTGGATGCCTTCCCTCCGTGTAGGGCGTCTGCGGACATGGCGTCGTGCTGCAGGGAACTCAGCTCCAGCGTTTCGTCCAAAGGAGGACAGTCGAGGAAATCTCCCCGCGACCCGGGGACGATTCCCAGGCTCGGTGAGGCCGAATCGTGGGCGTCCAGCGGCGGAGGATGGAGGTGAGGGTGAGAGGAGGAGGAAGAGGAGGAAGAAGGCGAGGGAGCTGATGGAGGCACAGTGTGATGCTGGTGGTGGTGCTGGTGGTGGTGGGAGGACTGGTGGGGGTACTCAGGAGGCTGAGGGGAGTGGTGACCGAGCCCAGAGTCGTACAGACAGCAGTGAGGATGAGGCAGCTGCGGGTGAGCCGAGGAGGAAGATGAGGACGAGATCCCAGGATGAGCCGCCAAGCCCGGATGGTGAGGGTGGTGGTGGCTCTGAGGATGGATGTGAGAGGGCTGTCCCCTGACGTAGTTCCTGTGAGCCTCCAGGAAGGTCAGCTGCGGGTCGTTGAGGATGTAGAAGTCGGTGCGACTCAAGCCGTGGCGTGCCGCCCCGATGAGGAGGTCGCGGTCGTGTTTGCCGGTCTCCCACCAGACCGGGAGGTAGAGCGAGGGGCGGCACAGCTGGAGGCGGGCCGAGAGTAACGGGTGACGGAGAACCTGGGAGAAGGAGGCGATTCAACGAGCAGGAGGGTGGAGACAGAAACCAGAAGAGGTACGAGTGTTAGCCATCCGAATATATATATAGAACATTTCAACACCAAATATACTGACAGTTACTTCCTGTTTCACCATCACACCGACCAAAGTCTGAAAGTAAAGACTATATGATCTAGAATGATCAATTATTATATCAGGCTTTTTCAACACTTCCCTGTATATAACAATAATTCCTGATGATATAAACAAACTGTTTCAGGGGAGGCTCAGTGAATGGAAGGGGAAAATATTAGTAGTTATTACATTAGTTATCAAAAGATCACATAAATGAGCCTAAATGTGTGTGATTTGGTTCAAGAGATTCAGCAGTTTTTAGGAAATTTTACTCTTTCTCCCAGAGTCAGAAACTGATAAAAGCCCCAGGATCTTTTTAATGTCTCTGGTTTAGTCTCAAGTTATTTCAAACAGCAGCATTCGGCCATCTTGGCTCAACTGCTGAGTGTCTATGGGATCAAATAACATAATCGTGATCCCACAGGCAGATACCCCTGGCAAGCTGTTTTTTTATATTTCAAAGACCCACGGCGAAGATGTTGATAAAACTAGTCTTTGTTTAGAAGAGACAGTCGTCAGGTATTTAACTACAGACTCACGAATGAAGGAAAACAGCAGCGTCCAGCATTCATGAGTACAGTACAGAAGCTACTTCCTGTTTGATCAGTTTTCTTTCCTTTTCCCGACTCATGTTGTTCATCACTACAAGTCTGAGAGCTGCGGTTTCTTTTGCATGTATGTCCACAGTTTGAAAGAGTCAATGTTCCAGATGTGAGAACCGGGGCTGATGGGACATTTTACGCCTTTGTTATGTTGATAGTGTTGAAATACAGAAATACAGTTCCCATAATGCTTTGGGTGAAGCAGGCAGCTGAGGGCTTTGCCAGAGTCGTTTCACATTGTGGTGAATCTGAGGCGGAGAGAGTCAGGCCGCATTAGTCAGCAGCACTTCCTGTTTGATGACTGTTTACACTGTGTAACACGTCTACGCATTGATTACGAGTCTTTTTTTTTTTTTTTTTTTTTAAACGATTGTTCGTCTTCTCCAGAGTTTTGATTTGCGACGCTGAAGTGAAGGAAACTATTTCTGACACGATTCGATCAAACGCTACAGAGAAAAATAATAAATAAAAAAAAAATCAAGACTGTAGGTGAAGGTGAATAAGGTTCATGTGAGCATCCATCGCCGCATCGAAACCAACCGGCACCCTCCTCCACACAAACAGCTGCGCGGCTGGAGATGAACTTTGAAGTCAGTTTTTCTGATTCTTTTGAGTCACAACAGTGAAAAGCAGCATTAATGATGAAGCTTTGTTCCTTCAAAGAACCCACCTGCTCTCTGATCTTGCGGAGCAGCTCGATGCGGTACAGAGTCCGGGCCGCTCGCTCCTCCGTCAGAGGCTCCACGAGAACGCTGGGGTCCACCAGACCTGGAAGAGACGAGAGGGGGGAGAAAACAATGGGGGGGGGGGGGGAGGAGTCAACATTATCATGGAGCCGGTGAGAGGCAGGAAGATGCAGAGATGAAGGAGGGGGATGAGAGAGAGAGGGGGTAAATAAGTTCAAGTGTGTTTGTGTGATGAGTCTGTGATTCATCCCACGTGTGTGTGTGTGTGTGTGTGTGTGTGTGTGTGTGTGTGTGTGTTGTACATCCTCCTCAAAACATGTTGCATTGATGCTTTTATCATCGAGGTGAACAAATACATGTAGGCAGTTAATATTAAATAAACCCAGTTCACATTCATTTCACATTTGAGATGATTTATATTTTAACTCATAAATATACATTTTCTGATTTGTTTAATGAGTTTGGATTAACTTAAAGATTCCCTCCAATGGAAATAAAGTGTTTAACAAACCATTTTTATGAGAGAAAACCACGTTTAACTAAATATTAATCATAGTTTAAAACATGTCTGGAGAGGAACTCAAAGGTTCATGCGCTGAACTCTAAATATTCTCTGCAGCTCGACTCTGTCAGCACCTGGAACGACCCGATGACAGAAGCCTCTTGTAAATGGTGCAGTGTCGGACTTTATAGGTTTTCACAGTCAAACTCGTATTTATCTTGTAAAACCAGCCAATAACATAAATCAGGAAGCCGTAACCCTGCAACATTTGAACCACTTCATCAGATAACACGTGACGTCTGTGTGTGACCGCGAGCGATACCTTCTTCCTTCCTCGGCGGCAGCTTGCAGGCCGTCCTGCACATGTTGACGAAGGAGTTGAAGTATCTCTCCAGACTCTCGTCTGTCTTCCTCTCCAGTCGGGCCAGCGCTCTGAACTGGGACCAGTCGAAGGTTTTCCTCTCGGGGTCGTACACCACCCCGAACGACGACACGGTGCGGTAAAAGTCTGCCTGCTCCCGACGAGTCCACCTGAGACACCACACAGGAGACAGAGAGAAAGAAAACAAAATGATCGATCGGAGAGAAAGTTAGAAGATCAGTCCAATCAGCTGCTGCGTAGTCGGCATAGAGAGGCGTATCTATGGAGGCAAAGCCCGACCTCGAGCTCGTGAGGCAGAACCGAGGACTTTCTTCTAATGAAAGTAGCAAAGGTTTGTCCATAAAGTTTCTATATTCGTCACATTCAGGCCTGAAAATTCAGGAAATCTAACGACAGAGTCTGACCAATCATCTTCCCTCACCGCCTGAGAGAGGAGATGTAAAACTACACCCAGACGGTTTTTATATCTTCTGATTGATCAAAACAAATAAAACACAGAAGAAGAAGAAAATATGGAGCTTTGAATGTGAACAACAGAACTCAGGACTTTTGATTAATGCAAGTAAACTTTATATTTTCAAGTCTGAAAATTTGAAATTTCAACTTAAGGATGCACCATGTGACATGACATGTGACTGTGACATGATATCCTGTTCAACTCGTTGTTGACTATTTAGATTTTCAGTTCAGCAGCCATTTAAATCATCTCTAAATTTGATATAATTTGTGCATTCATCAGTGAATCTCTGTAGCTTTGAATCTTCAGTGTCGTTACCTTCTCTGCCACTCCAGAAACAGCGGGTCAGGCTCTGTGGCGACCACTGAACACCTCCTCAGCTCTTCACCCAGCTGCCACGCCAGCGGCCCGCCGGCGTGGTGACCGTGAGAGGCGCCAGTCCCTCCCATCCCCATGCCGACGAGGCCGTCGTGGAGAAGGAAGTCGTGTCTGAGCAGCGGCTCGCGGCGTAGCGTGAACCTCTGGTAGGCGGTGATGAGGCGTCGTAAACGCGCCGTCAAGGCGGGGCCGGTGGGCCACAGCGGCCTGGCCTGGACCACGTGCAGCGCCGCCACACCCGTCCCTGTTCCTGTCGTCGTCGTGGTGACCAAAGTGCTGTCTTGAGCGCACAAGTCACCTGACATCTGGGAGTCTGAGGAGAGAGACGACACAGCGATGATTTGACCGTAATTACTGCGCCCTGCCTCTGACGTCTGGAAATTCATCTCAAATTTAGATTAAACAGAATTTAAATTAAATTCTCATTTAATCCTGATCATTGAACAGATGAGTGAAATTCCCACTTTAAACCACAGAACTCATGAGCTGGAAATTGCCAAAACCAAATCAATCAGTGCAGCTCCTCCACCTGTAGGCCCCCAGGTTTTAAAGTTTAATTCACTCAACACTGAAAATGCAAACTCATACTGCAGCTTTCCATAAATATCCCATCTCCAACCACCTGCATGTGTTGAATATAAAAAAGCCTGAAAGAACACAGACGATTTCCACAATAAAGTTCAGTTCAGTTCTTCCATTGACACGGGAGCAGCGGGCGTTTGTGTCCTGAGTGTGGATGTGTGAACCCGCCTCTCCCTCCAGACTGCAGTTCAACCATTAGACCTTCATTAAATGTATCTGCTGAGACTGTGAGCAGCATTGAAACTATCAAAACTCATTTCACACGTCTGGCCACCCCTGAACTCTGCAGCGCCGGGCTGAAATCAAGACTTCCAAACGTCGAGGGAAAGCTCCTCTCAGACTGAACGGAGGGAGAGAAGTCGTCCAGCGGAGAGAAATTATATCATCATGTCGGACTCATTACAGAAACATGATGAGTTTAAACTTCCTGCAGATCTCACAGGGAGGAGTTCTGCAGAGGCGGACATGTTGGCATGTGTTCATGTGTGTCTATGGAAAACAGGTTCATGCGTGTGATAACTGTGTGTGTCTCACCTGGACCTGTGCTGTCAGGCTTGTCTGAGGTGTCGGTGCTGGAGCAGGTTTCCTCTCCCTGTCGGTTAAAGACACACAACGGTCCGAAAAGAGAATTAAAACGACAACACTGAATATACAGATACTGAAGCTATTTTCTAAGTTTTGTATTTTTTTTATCTGCATGAAAAACCTGAAACGCAAGTGAATTTCTTTTTCCTTCCTAAAACTTTTCACAAGAAAAATTACCCCCAACCTCAAACAAGTTTTTTTCCTTCTTTCTTCCCAGAAAAGAAAATTTCACTTGCTCTTCAAGGTTTCCACAACAGACACATAACTAAAAATCACTAACTAACTAACTCTGACACACACCCACCAGAAACCAGTCACTCTTTCACCATGTTAAAATCAGTATCACAATATTATTAGGAATATTTTTAGATATAATAATGTATGAACTGAAATACATAAAGCATATATGCATTTAATGTGATAAACTGTGTCTCTACTCTCATTCAGCACAACAGACAAAACTCTTCAGAGGTCTGAAATGTGTTTCCTCTATTTTCATTTATATGTAATGAGAAAAACTGAAAACAAAAAATTAATCTTATATTTTTTTTCTTTTGTTTGTTTTTTTGTTCACAATCATAAACTCTGATCTACAACTAATAAGCTTTTACAATCACAAGTTAAAGCGCTAACGTACTTAATCAGTATTGATTAGTTACATAGATACACAGATGTATGTCGCATCTCTTGGAGAAACTGATCCTGAATCAGTTCCACGAACACTGTGTGAGATTTTTCACTTTGAATTTTCTTAATAACATCATCATTTTAACTTTCTCTGCTCCGGTATTAAATGTTGTTATCGACTAAAATGCATCATTAACTCTACAGAATTGTTTCTACGGCATCGTGAGGCCACACACACACACACACACACACACACACACACACACACACACACACATTTCTGTTGAAATCATCCAAAACTCATCTTTTCTTTTTGTCCCCAAGGACATTTTAACCATCACCACACAAAATGAATGTTTGTATCTCAAGAGACTGTAGTGAAGTAAATGAGGATGTTGAGAGAGAGAGAGAAAGAGAGAGAGAGAGAGAGAGAGAGAGAGAGAGAAAGAGAGAGAGAGAGAGAGAGAGAGAGAGAGAGAGAGAGATCTTTTTAAATACTAATGTGGCGTCTCTGGAGACCTTCGTCTTCACCTTGCTGCTCTCGTCTCTATCCTCCCCTGCATCAGCCTTGCTCTCCGTGTCGTCCTTCGCCTCCTCCGTTTTGCAGACGCTGAGGAAAGAGAGAAACGAGAAAAGCTTTTAATGACAGCGACAGCTCGGAGTCCCGCCGAGCTGCCAGGTGAACGGCCGAGGGACACACCAACGGTCTGCGAGTTCAAACATGTTTAAAACGCCGCGCAGACACGTAAACCAATAACATGAGAGCGCCACCTCCAGCTGTTTGTCTGATGGCAGCGTACGAATGAAAGGAAGAAAAATATCAAATATCAAAATATAATAATATCTGTGTAGAAAACTAGACTGTAAATATCAAATACAAAGTCACAGTGTAAAAGTATTTAAGAGCCTTTAAAACAGAAACGTGTGAAAACTACAAAAACATCCGATACACAGGAACCACTGAGAGGACACGAGGACGCGACCCGGTTCTGTAAATCACCGTTCTTACTGTAGAACTGTGAAAAATAGAAGAGATCTGCGCGGCTCAGTGTGTTTTCGTTTTATGGGTTTCTGACAAACAAACAACAAAAATCAGAGGAATCAGTTTCCGTCAGCGAACTGTCGCTCAGCAGAAACACTTCATCAAGGTCCAAAGAGAAAATCTTCACATTTCACAAAGCTACTTTTAAGAAATATTACAGCTGTGTTTAAAGGGTCACAGGTCAAAATGCACAAGAAGAAATGATTTGTTGAGAGGAGTGAAGGTCAGTGCGACTAACGTGAATTAAACTGGATCCTGGATATTTCTGTGCTTTTGTCGAGACATTAACTCATTTGTTTGATAAACAATAAATGTCACCAAAAGTCAATTTACATCCACTTCTATAAGCTCTGACAAGTGCTTTCCAAAACTCCCCAAAACCTTCAAGCTTCATATTATAGTATAAGGACATATTTTTTATATTTTGTGTCTATATTTATCTTTATTTCTACCTTTAGCTTTATAATCTACTTCGTATTCCCTGTTCTCTGCTGAAGGAGCAACTGTAACTCAACCTCACTTCCCCCTGTGGATCAATAAAGTATTCTGATTCTGATTCTTCATAAAAACCTGCTGTGATGTGATGTGATGTGGAGGGAAACAGCATTTTCTCTCACGTCCTCTGTGTGCACAAATCCCTTCCCTGTAATTTGTCCCTTTCTCTGTATTTGTTTATTTTCCGCTCTCTGTCCCGAGCCTGCGGAGTGAACTCCTGCCGGCTCCGCGCTCCGCTGGGAAACAGCTTCAGGTTGAACAGGTAACAAAGCGAGTGACAACTTCAATTACGCAGAGGAAGAGGATCAAAGCTTCCTGTTCAAACGTGAGCGCCTCGTCTTCATCGCTCTGCCGTCAAGCCGCCATAGAAAATACATTTCCCACACTGTGTTTCTTCTTCTTCTTCTTCCTCTTCTTCTCTGGTTCTCTGTCAATTATTCTCTCTGGCTTTTGTCAGAGCAGGTTCAGTGAAACGACCAGAAAATGACTCGAGAGCCTGAAGTCGCATGAAGTCGCCCCTCCTCCAGGGGGAGCACTCAGAGTTCAGTGGAGGGTTAGAGCTGAAACTGAGGAGTGTGTGTGTGTGTGTGTGTGTGTGTGTGTGTGTGTGTGTCAGTCTGTTAGCCATCATTAAAACATGATGCTGTTCAGACAATAAAACCCCTGATATCAGCCTTTACATTCAGATTTATTTATTTCACACTCAGATTTGTATCTCTCTGTGTGTTTAATCTCGTCCTTCACACTCAGAATGTAAAGCAGGTGTGTGGGCGGGGAGGTGGAGAGGTGTGTGTGTGTGGGGGGGGCAATAAAAAACAAACATGGCATCAGAGCAGACAGGATATGTTTTTCACACCAGCGTTGGCGCCTGCTGCGAAAGCTACTAGAGAGACGGAGAGAGGAGACGGCTTGAGGGAGGAGGGAAAGATCTGCAGGGGAGACGAGAGCCCGACCGGCTGGACTGTCGCCATCTGGGGCAACAGCGAGCAACTGCCCCCGGGCCCTAAAAAGCTCCAGGTTTACTGTGAGTCAGCTGATCTAGTTTTGGCTTATTTGTTGGTGCAGATTCCAGAATCAGCTGTAGATCACGGTGACGTCTTGACGCTGTCGACCGATCTGCTCTCAGCTTCAAAACAGTCGACATCGCTGCACGCCGTTTAAAAAGGCCGCACTTCTCCTCTCTCTGATTTGTTTATTTACTGGGCCCTGATTGGAAAACGAACTTCATATCTCACTTCCACGTTAGTCTGGTTCCCTGGAACCAGACTAACGTGGAAGGACAAATGACCAGGACAAATGACCAGGTGACGCTCCATGTCCCACGAGGTCATTCGTGTAACTTCTGTTTTATGATGTGCTTGTTTTTCTTTTTTGTTTTTAAATTCCCTTTTTCTTTCTGTTATTATTATTATTATTATTATTTTCCACCTGAACTCACACGTTAAAAATAAATTGGTTTGTTCCTCGTGGTCATTTTAGATTCTTAATTCTGGTTGTATCAGTTCTAATTGATTCTTGTCATTACATTATTTATTAATTGCATGTAAATGTTTGTTTGAATTGATGTTTCTTTGTTTTAACTGGTATTTTTAACCACTCCACGTCCTTGTAAACGAGTTTAAATAGAGACATAATGAAAGGGTAAATGGACTGCACTTATGCAGAGCTTTTCTGGTCTTATTGATCATTCAAAGTGTTTTGTGATACATCACATGCAGACACTGATGGAACAGCCATCAGAGGTCATTTGGGGTCAGTAACTTGCTTAAAGATAACTTCAGCGCACGGACTGCTGGAGCCGGGGATCGAACCACCGACCAGCGGACGACCCGCTCCACCTCCTGAGCCGCAGCCAACCCCGTTTGAGGGTGTCGAGGTGCTTTAACAGGGTCCCTGTGTTTAATCTTAGAAACTACACAACAAATGTAGGGCCGAGTAGTTTGAAGGACCTCAGAGCCGATGGCTGAAAGAACAACTACAGAAGAGTTTCCTGTGTTCTTGTATGTTTTTTTAATGTGTTTATTAGCAGGTATTATTTAAAATGTTCAAAGTTCACCATCATGTTCTGTTTAAACTTTATTTTACGACTTTAAATTCCACTGCACGTGTTTCTAACAACTCTTAAATTCCCAGATTGGAACAGTTTTTAACAGCTGTTTGTTTTAAAAGGAATATTGTTGGATTTCAAATATCACTTTTATTTTCATCCTAAAATATTCAAACTTATTTTATGTGTTTGGATCTCGTGTGATATCCCAGCATGCCTTTGTCTAAATAGGTTTTTTCCAAATCTGTGTATTTGTGTAGCTGTGTGCGTGTCCTACCTGTCGGCGATGTCGGTGGCCACCTCTCCTCCCCCCTGCTCAGCAGACAGCGCGGTGACATCTGGCATCCCCACCCTCTCCAGGAAACACAGTTCTGGATCAGCACGCATGGCGTTGTACCGCTCGTATCCTGTCCAAGGACAAGCATTGATGGAGAGACACACAATTAAAAACACTGACAAAGAACACACACACACACAGACACACACACAAACAGAGAACATCCCCTTCCTCTTCCAGGGTTGGTTGGTTGTCCTCCTGTGAACGAGCTGACAATAATCAGTGTCCTGTGATGGTCTGATGCTGTTTCTGTTTCTGGGGCTTCACAGAAATGACAATAACACAAATCTAGGTGCGCACACACACACACACACACACACACACACACAGATTTCTTCCCTGATTGATTGTTCACAGCTGTTTAAACATTGTGTGGCTGCATCTTAAATCTTCTACACATAGAAGTCAAGCTTTAATAAAAAACACAAATCATCCTGAAATCACAAGATGGAAAATATTTATCAGTATTTTTGTCCATGTGTGAATAAACCTGAAAGAAACATTTGGTTGCTGAGAAGTGATGCCGGTCCTCACCGTGTTTGTGGACTCCTATGAGCAGAGACTTGTCAGCATCAGCATCCCACCACGTCGCTGGAATCTCGATGTAGTCGATGTCTGGGAGCGACACCTCCAGTTTACTGTCACAACAAGACACACACACACACACACACACACACACACACACACACACACACAAGCAAACAATCCATCCGTCAGTGTCACGTCAGGACGCCGCAGCTCACTGACAACACAGACAAACAAACACCCAGCCGCTCGATCAGAAATCTGTCGACGCCGCTGACTGCTCGTGTAAACCCTCATGTAAACCATCGCTACGTCAGGTTTTAGAGACGTCGGTGAAGTTAAATGTCAGTCAAGTTTATCAACAAACCATCAGGTAAACTGTTGAACTGAATTTCTACCTAGACCCCAAGAAGGGGAGAGGAGAGGGAAAAGGGAGGATAAAGAAGGAAGGAAAAGAAAGAGGGAAAAGAAAAGGAAAGAAAGGGGGAAAATTTTTGTTTTTTTGTTTGTTTTTTCTCTCTTCCTCCCAATAAGTCAAAATATTATAACAATAACAAAGATGTCAGTTGTTTCGTCACACTAGAGGTGTATGACACCACGCTAAGCCATGTTACATTATGCTATGTTATGCTAGGTTATGTTATGCTATATTATTTTGTTATGTTATGTCATGTCATGTCATGTCATGTTAGGTTAGGTTAGGTTAGGTTAGGTTAGGTTAGGTTAGGTTATATCACCCATCTTGTCTTTGTCTTGCCTCACCAAATAAAATTTAAAAAATCTACTTTAACAGGCAGAGCATGATGAACGTGCTCCTCACCTGGCAGGTATCCCCTCTACAGCCTGATTGGCTGCCTCACCCAGCACCTCCACCTTCAGGTAGTACAGCATCCTCACCCTGAGCAGCACCCTGAGGAGAGACAGGCAGCACGGTCAAAGATCAGCGTCTGGCTCTGAGTGGACTGAAGCTCGGCTCGCTCAGACTCTCGCCTCCGCCGTAAACCACAGTCCTCCTGTCAGCAGGCTCTTCGAGAGCTAGGGTAATTAAAAGCTGCTGCCTCACACACTGATACACAGGAGTAAACACTTCACGCTGGAAATAAACAGCTCAGAGCTTCAGGGTGAAATTAAAGTCCTCGAGCGGCTTTAGGATGAACAACCATGCGGGCCACGTCTCTGTACTTATGTTTCTGTGCTCTGCTGCTGACTGTAGTGTTTCTAGTAGCTTTTGACCTGCTGCTCGTAAATTACACAGCTGAACTAGTTGAGCTTAAACACATCAAACATACTATATCATACCGCTGTAGATCACAGAAAATCATTTTTGTGTTTGGTTAAGGTCAAAGGTGACAGAGCGGCAGACGTCTGTTTTACTCCTGTTCACCGGAGCCGGTGGTGAAACTGACTTGTTGCAGTGCTGCTTCAGGTGTTTCTTGTAGCTCTCGTCCTGCAGAACCACCTCAGGGTTACAATGGACCAGCCAATCGGCGTTCTTCACTTCACCGGGAACATTCAACTGGTTCTTCAGCTTCTTCCCCTTCCGACCCCGAGGAACCGGAGCTGACAAACCTGGGACACAGTCAAATCCAAAATGTTCAATCTGGATACAGTCCAGTCCAAATATCACCACAATCGATGTTATTGTGTATCACGATATATAATCATATATTCATAAAAGAATTATGTTGTTTTATTTTATGTTTTGGTTGTTTGTTTTTTAATAATACATAGTTATATATTTCTAATAATATATATAATTAGGGATGAAAAATGAATCTGAATATTATCCAAATTGCAGGAGGTTTAATGTGTCATAACATCCTATTATAAATGATAATGGTGCTACAGAGACATTATATTCTGCTGACATAAGGCAACATGTTTGTTTGTTACAGAACCAGAGCAAAAATAACATTATTATCAATTTTTACTAGTTACTTTTGCCTTTAAAACTGTGCAAAACTGCAAAAACAAACAAACAAACAAAGAATATATAAAAAATACAGCATGTAATGGGAAATATTGCGGTATTCAATATTATCAAATATTGGCCAAGGCTTGGTCTGTGGTCAAGTTGCATTCTGGGTAATGTAAGTGCTAGATTTAGCTGGGAAACGATCGATTTTCCGCGTCTTTGTTGTTGTTGAGTGCGACGCCAAATCTGTGGCGTAACCTTTGATGCTAGCTGACGCGGTGGCTAACGCTACAGTGCAGGTGTAAACAGTGAAACGCTAACCGGAGTGGTTGAGCAGCGCCTGGTCCTGGCCTTCCTTGGTGGGTGTGATCAGGTCCCAGATGAAGCTCTTGATCTTGTCGTCACCTTTATAGTGTCTGAGGCAGTAAACCAGCAGAGCCCTGCACCAAAAACAAACACCTTATTTTTTCTTAATCCACTTTTTTTTAATACAGCACCTGCTGTTTGCAGGTGTTACACCCACTGTAAATCATTCTGCACATCCCAGGATTTTTATAAAGTAAAAACATAAACGCAGATTTGTTTTCCTCACCTACAGATCACCTCCATATCTCTCTCTGCCAGGTGCCATTTAAACCGACCGTGGTTCAGGATGTCCTTCCACCGACCCCAGCTGCAAACACAGAGGGGGGGGGGGGGTAAAATGTGTCATAGAGAAGAACTGAGACTAATAATAGATATATATATGTTTTTCCTTTCAGCTGAAACAAATGTGTGATCAAAAGTAGAGTTTATTTCTTTCACCTCAAACCACAGTGGAAATTTACCGTGTTGTGTTTTTATATTTGGTAGATTTATGTTCACACTTGAGCTTGTAAGAAACCAACTTAGTCAACAAACGATTACGAGCTCGCGAGCAGCTTTTTATTGTGTGAGTGTTAAGAGGTTTGTGTGAAGTGAAAAACACTTCACGTATAGTCGAGTAAATCAGTTTTCATATTGTTATTCTGGGATGTCCAAGGAGCAGGAAGTGTCAGGTATCAGATCTGCAAACCTACAGGACACTTAGGTGTGAATATGTGGTCAGAGGTGAATTATATTATATAACGTGTCCCGGGTCGTACCCGAAGATTAGCAGGTTCTTTTCCACCCGGAAACACTCGGCGCGGAGGTACCGCCGGCTGCGGTCGCCCAGGCGACGGGTGCGGCACGGCCTCTCCTCCGAGTCGCTGTCGAGCTCCGAGAACTCCATCAGCTCGTCGTCCTCGAAGGAGTTGTAGTGACGGGTCTGTTTCCTCACCCGGGGCGTGTCGATCACCAGGGACTCCTGGGTCACAGAGGGGAACAGGTGAGACACACAGGTAGAGAGGGAAAGGAGGAGTTTTTATCTTCACAGGACAGAGACACCTGAGGAGATAAAAACACACACTGTGCTTCTGCTCACTGAGGGTTTCAATTATTACACACACACACACACACACACACACACACACACACACACACACACACAGTGTGAAGACAGTAGCAGAGCCTGGTGAACAATCTGCTTTATTCATTAAGGCAATCCATCTGTTAGAGAGGAGAGGAGACAAGGAGGAGAGGAGAGGAAGCAAGAGAGGAGAGGAGACAAGGAGGAGAGGAGAGGAGACAAGGAGGAGAGGAGAGGAAACAAGAGAGGAGAGGAGACAAGGAGGAGAGGAGAGGAAGCAAGAGAGGAGAGGAGACAAGGAGGAGAGGAGAGGAAACAAGAGAGGAGAGGAGACAAGGAGGAGAGGAGAGGAAACAAGAGAGGAGAGGAGACAAGGAGGAAAGGAGAGAGAAAAGAGATTGGAGTAGAGGAGAGAGGAAATAAGGAGGAAAGGAGAGGACACAAGGAGTAGAGGAAAAGGAAGAGAGCGAGTCCTCCTCTTTTCTTTCTCCCATTCTTCCTTCGTTTTCTCTTTTCCCACTTCTGGAGCTCGGCTCGTCTTCCCCTCCCTCCATCTTTGTTTCACCAACTTGGACTGCGTCCATTTTTCCTTCCAGACCTTATGTTGCACCTCGTCTCGTCTCCTCCATCCACCCCACCTGTTCTCCCTCTGTGTCCTTTTATCTTTGTCCCATTCATCACTCTCTCCAGCGTCTCTGTCCCTTCCTTCACTTTTGTTCATTTCCTGCACATCTTCATTTTTTCTTTCTGTTCTTTTGTTTTTTTCTCATTTTCCTTGTGCCATCTTTTCTTTGGAACACCTTAATTTCTCTTACTTCCTTTCCCCCCATCCTCCCTCCCTCCTTCTGTTACCTTCTCAGATTTGGAGTCGATCTCCACCTCAGCGATCTTGGCCCATTTCTGCCAGAAGTTTGGGTCGTCCAGAGAAATGTCTGTTCTGTTACCAGACGAGATGAAACTGGCCTGAGGAAAGAAAAACAGAGAGACGGAGGAGAGAACAGAGTCAGATTCTGGCTGATGTTCACTGGGTTGTGACAGACATTTGGACCGAAGCTGCTGATTCCAGTGCAAATGTTTAGCATCTGTTTCCTCTGCATGTGTTTCCTCCTCGTAGACTCTGAGAGAAAATATCAAACCGCTTGTCAGAGTTGAGACTTCTCCCTTCGTTTCAGGATTTCTACCTTAGCGAACGTGGATCCCTTCCCCTCAGACTGGATGGTGATGGTCTGAGTCCGTCTCTGAAGGATCTGGTCGATGTCTTCCTCGCAGAACTTGGAGCCCTCGTCCTCCTCGTCCATCAGGGCGCCGTACGCTCCTTTTTTCAACAGATCCTCCACCTCCAGCTTCGAAAGCTGCTGCACCTGCACACACACACACACACACACACACACACACACACACACACACACACACACACACACACACAGGTCAGGAGTCACGCTCTTTGTCATTAGACAGCAGGCCTGTGGACCAGACGTCTGCAGGCTCTCACCCCGTTCAGGCTTCCTTTTCGGTTGATGTCCTGCAGGACGGCTTTGTCCAGGCCGAGCTTCAGACTCGCCTTGTCGAACATTTCCCTCTCGTACGAGTTCCTGGTGATCAGCCTGTAGACTTTCACCGCTTTGCTCTGACCAATCCGGTGGCAGCGTGCCTGAGCCTGCGGCATGAAGGACAACATGAGTGTAAAGTGTTGTGATGTCACTGCAACAGGTGTTTTTGTTCCGAATGCTTTTGGGGAAATTCATGTTTTTCTGTATGAATTGAAGAAAAGGGAAATTCAAAGTAAGATTCACATTAATGTTTCTAACCTGAGATAACTTCCTGTTCGACTTGGGTGATATCCAGAAGTTCATATCTCAATACAGGCCGACGCAAATATTGCAATACACAATATTATCACTAGGTGGGCAGGTGGGATTTTTTTATACTACAATCACATTATTACATTTAATGCTTCAGGTATAAGTCTAAAAAATTATTAAACATATTGGAAATGTTGTGAAATATCACAAGATTCAATATTAGCCTGATGCTGAAATGTTAAAAGGTCGACACATAACTGAGATATGAATCTGTGCAGCTGCAGGGAGGTGTGAGAAATTGTTTTGCATCATGAAACAAACATGTCCGTGTGTAAATAATAACATCTGCAGCCGACAGTTACACTGTGTTTATGTTTATTCCTGCAGAGTCCGAGTAATGTGCAATAAATAAACACACACAACCAAACGATGAAGAGTCAGTGACAGTGACACAACCTTCAATGTGAAGTAGATCTAGTGTTTCTTGTGTTCAGGGAAACACGTAAGTGTCCAATACACACACACACACACACACACACACACACACACACACACACACACACACACACACACCACACACACACACACACACACACACACACACACACACACACACACACACACACACACACACACACACACACAGCTTATTGACTTTCCTGCCCTCAATACAACCTTCAGATGGATTAAAGGCTCATTCCCCTCAGTCCTTCCTGTCACTCAGCTGTCCTGCATTTTGGCGGGAAATATTGCAATATTATTGAATTATCCGATTATCCGATAACTTAAAAAAAAAAAAAAATTAGCTACATTTTAAAACAGCTGCCGCTGTGTGCTTTAAATTCCATCAAACCATCATTAAGTTTGATGAGGAAAAATCAATCAGAATCACAATTTGATGAGTTTTTTTTTTTTTAAATGAATAATGAGCTGAAACACAAAATGTCTCTTTACAAGGATAATAATCTAAATGTTTAATGTCTTTAGCAAAAAAAAAAAAAGACAATTTCTTTTGTTTAGAGACAGTTCATGACGAACTTCTCCGACAGGTTAATCAGAGTGAGACTCATCAAGCTGCTCATTTACCTGTTTACCTGATGCCTGACATGATAAGTAAATGTGCTGCATGAGAACTGTTGGGGAGAGACTCTCAGCCACAGTCAGGTAACGCTGCACTCACTTCATTATTCAAGGCAGAGTCGTCCTTTGAAGCGCACATTTTGTCGTTTGCTGCAGTCCCTGAAGGCAACACAACTGCCGCCACATATTAAAGAGCTGAGACGAGCAGCGAACTCAGCGCAGTGAGAAGAACGCTGCGATTCGGGCGGATGATCTCCCGTTTTCTCATGATCAGATTATGTTGTCGAGCTCTGCACCCACCTGCAGGTCGTTCTGCGGGTTCCAGTCCGAGTCGAAGATGATGCAGGTGTCGGCGGCCGTCAGGTTGATGCCCAGCCCTCCGGCTCTGGTGCACAGCAGGAAAACGAAGCGGTCCGAGTCCGGCTTGCAGAACCTGTCGATGGCCGCCTGCCGCAGGTTCCCTCGCACGCGGCCGTCGATGCGTTCGTACGTGTACCTGGAGAAAACAGAGGTACAGTACATAAATGTCAAGGGACTCACCATCTCTCTTTCTCGATGTTGCATCACGTCCATCGTTCGTCTCCCAAATCTCCATTTTTCTGTTTCTCCTTCCACATTTCCCTTTTCTTTTGTTCACGTTCCCTCCCTCCCTCCCTCCCTCCCTCCTCACCGTCTCTGGATGAGGTAGTCCTCCAGGATGTCCAGACAGCGGACCATCTGGGAGAAGACCAGGACTTTGTGTCCCCCGGCCAGCAGCTTGGGAAGCAGCTTGTCGATCAGCACCAGTTTACCGGCCGCCTGGATCATGGCCTGCAGCTGGAAATCCGGCGCGTCCGGACTGTGGCATTTCTTGAAGCTTTCCAGAATCTTCTCCTCTGCTCCTGGAAGAAAGAAAGAAGACAAGGGCACACAGGTGAGGGAGGGAGGGAGACTAAAGAGCACAGAGCAGCTGCATTTAGGGTCCAGATCCACTTGTGCTGGTTTAATGGCAGCTGGTTTCAAAGGTTTCTACTTAGTCTCTTAATTAATCACGGGAGTGTTTTGGCCGTAACCTCCAATAAAAATATAAAAAATAAAGATTTAATCAGAGTGCCATCTCCTATTCCCTGTAGAAGCCCGGTGTGTCTGCAGCTCGGCGGACTGCAGTGAGAGAGAAGCTTCTCTGCAGAGGAAACGGATCTGTTCAGTGGATTACACCAATCAGAAAATATTAAACTGGAGTTGCACTTCATGATTTTGCAGTTTAACATTTTAAATATTATTATTATTTTAATATTGTGTGTGTGTGGTCACCTGTGATCAGGTAGGGGTGGTTACAGCACTTGCGGAGCTCCATCATGGTGTTGATGAGGTTGGGCATGTTGTGTTGGTTCGCTCCTTTAGACAGGAAGGAGAAGTTCTTCTCTAAGATGGCTCGGTAGTATTTCTTCTGGATGTTGGTCAACTCCACCTGCAGGACACACACACACACACACACACACACACACACACACACACACACACACACACACACACACAGTATGAAGACGGTAGCAGTGCCTGGTGGAAAATCTGCTTCATTCATTACAAGACAAGGAGAGGGGAGTGGAGACAAGGAGGAGAGGAGACAAGGAGGAGAAGAGACAAGGAGGAGAAGAGACAAGGAGGAGAGGAGACAAGGAGGAGAGGAGACAAGGAGGAGAGGAGACAAGGAGGAGAGGAGACAAAGAGAGAGGAGACAAGGAGGAGAGGAGACAAGGAGGAGAGGAGACAAGGAGAGGAGACAAGGAGAGAGAGACAAGGAGGAGAGGAGACAAGGAGGAGAGAGACAAGGAGGAGAGGAGACAAGGAGGAGAGGAGACAAGGAGGAGAGGAGACAAGGAGGAGAAGAGACAAAGAGGAGAGGAGACAAGGAGGAGAGGAGACAAGGAGGAGAGGAGACAAGGAGGAGAGGAGACAAAGAGGAGAGGAGACAAGGAGGAGAGGAGACAAGGAGGAGAGGAGACAAGGAGGAGAGGTCTTGTTCTGAAACACTTTAAACTCCTTCCCTTCACTTTTAATGAACTTCACTTTAATTTCATTTACTTTAATTTTGAATGAAGTTGTGATTAACGAGACTCATAAAGACTTAAGTCGAATAATTCTGATAAAAACAGCTCTCATTAGCGGCCTCATTAAAGACGACGCTTCTGTTGAAGGATTTAATTCACAACAGCAGAAGGAGGTGGGACAGGAGTCGTCGGCAGCGGAGGGAAGAGCGGGAGAATCAGCTCGTCTACCTCGATGATGGTCTCTTCTTTGGGCGCCAGGTTTTTTTCCACATCGTCTTTCAGTCGCCGCAACATCATGGGTTTCAAAATGGCCTGAAGCTTCTTCACCTGGTGGAGACAGAGGGAGGGGGAGGGGGGAGGTGTGAATGTAACACGACTGCAAATGTCCTCTTTAAGTTCATACTGAGAGGGTTTTTCAAAATAAAACCAACCAACAAAATCACAGCTGAGCCCAAGAGGCAAAAACACAGGGTCACAGAGGTGCTGAAGAAGAACAGCAACGTTATGGCATGCATTTAATACAAGCACTGCCAGCTTCCTGCGGCTGCTTTTCACAGTAAAAGCCTTCCCACACACAGATTGACACTTTAACAACATTCCCAAAAATAGAAGCAGCAGAACCTGAAATATTGTCTTTTTTTTTTATTTCACACTTTGTTCTTCCTTGTCAAAACCTGCCACCTACATTACCCACAATGCATCTCTGCCACAAAGAGTTCAGCTGGAGCCTGCAGCAGAGACGAGGAGCGAGCTCTCTTCTTTCCTCAACTCCACATCCCCAGGCTGTTTTTTTTTTTTTTTATTTTCTTAACTTTCCTCAGACACCAACGCCGACTCGAGTGACATCACTGGAGGCGGTTTTATCCCATCTCTGGTTACCTGAACCTACCTGTTCGTCTGTTTTGAGGTCACCAAACTCTTCCAGGAAGCTGCTCTCGGAGGGAAACTGCAGCGGCTCCAGGAAGTTCAACAGACTGAACAGCTCCTCCACAGAGTTCTGCAGAGGGGTTCCCGTCAGCAGAACCTTGTGTTCCTGGAAAAACAAAACAAACATCAGCACGAAGGACGCCGCTGAACCACAGAAGAAGAAGAAGAAGAAGAAGAAGAAGAAGAAGAAGAAGAAGAAGAGGCTGCAACAAGATGATGGAAAAACAAGCAATATGACATTTCTGTTCATTTGAGAAACGTCACAGTCTCATTATATTTTCACAAACTTGATAATTTACTGAGATGATGTAAATCATTTCAACATTTAATCTGAATTGAAGTAATTACTTTATGTATTAATTACCTATTTAAATGAATCGGATGAAGAGCGGCTGTGATAGCAGGAAGAGGTGGGACTGAGTTCGGTTTCGTGTTGGAGACGGGGAATCGGTCTTTGACGTCACGTCTTATTGTTCGTGTTATAATCATGAGCATGTACAGGTTGACGCTGTGTGTTTATGTGTGTAGTATGCTCATCATTTTTTATTTTACATTTATTTTATTTTTATTATATTTCTTTCTTTTTTTTCAACATTTGTTTTTCTACTAGAAATTAATTTAAAATTATTTTTATTTATTTATTTTTGTCTTTTCTTACGTGTTTGTTGTCTCCTCTGTCATGAGTTCGGCTCAATCTCACTATTTTTGTTTTGTAATCACTTAATAGAGGAAAATAAAAAATTTCCTTGTCACATTGTTGTATTTTGTTTTTATTGATAAACCAACTTCTTCAACCAAACGAACCAAAACACTTTAAACTTAAAGAAGCTACGTGTAGGTTTAGCTAATGCTACGTAGCCAACTCTACCGAATTATTGCTTCATTATATTTGACCAAAAATCCATCAGCTGCCAATATCAAACACACAGACTGACCAGGTTCATGAGTTTGAGCCCCTCCAGCAGTTTGCAGTTCCTGTTCTTCAGGCGGTGAGCCTCGTCGATCACCACGCAGCGCCAGTGCAGCTTCTTCAGCTCCGGGCAGTCGGCCATGATCATCTCGAAGGTGGTGATCAGCCCGTGAAACTTCAGCACGCCGGGGAGCGTGTTACCCTGAGGGCAGGAGAGAACCAGGGTGGAGGATGACACCTTCAGGATTATCGTTGGTAAAACTGAACACAAGTTGGTCTGAGTTCGTCATGCATGACCAGGATGAATACCCCCCCCCCCCCCCCCCCACATATCTGCTGAAAGCTCAACTCAAGACTCATGAAGCTGCAGCACATTAGCTGCTCACAGAGGAGATAACAGTATTCTGTATTCAGCTGACACTGGATATGCAGCAACGAGGAACCTGTGATGACACTGAATATTTAAACCAGAGAGAGAGAGAGCGAGAGAGAGAGAGCGAGAGAGAGAGAGACAGTCTCCAGGAAGCTGATCACGGTGGTACGGTGGCCCTGAGAGCTCAAAACACATGGAGCCGACCCTCTCCAACCCTGCTTTCCTTACAGGTACTAGTGGCTCACCAGAACACCTGCCACACCTGCTTTGAAAACCACGCTGGAGCTTCAGCTTCTGGTTCTTTCTCCCTCCTGAGACATTTGGTTTTGGTTTGTGTTGTGAAACCAAACAACACTGCACTCACACGGCTGATCTTACAGATTACACATTGTTAGTCCAAGTTCTCCTCCATGATTAATTTTTTTAAAATAAAACATTTGTTAATTGGCTCGTTTGTGTGCGTCTCCCTCTTTAGACTCGGGTTGTGACAACACAAACAACAATTTCACAACATGTGTTCTGCAAAATCACAACGCAAGTGTTTCCTGCAGTGTGGAGGACGCTCTTCATCTCTGTATCTTTGTTAGGACTCACCCCAATAAAAATAAAAGACCAGACGGCCGTGTGCATCCTCCACCTTTAGCTCTATGAATAAAAGCCTCACACGGCCGACTCAGTCACCGGCTGACTCAGTCACCGGCTGACTCAGTCACCGGCTGACGGGCGAGGGCCGGTGATTAATGCTCTACCTGCGGGTCTCTGTGAAACATCTCGTACTGCAGGATCATCTGCCGGCTGATCTGGGAGCCGTGGTACACGATGACGTTCATGTGCGTCCACGTGCGAAACTCCCTCTCCCAGTTGGTGATGGTGGACAGGGGGGCGATGATGAGGAAGGGGCCGCGGATCCCCATGTTGAAGATCTCGTACAGGAAGGTGATGGACTGGATCGTCTTTCCCAAACCCATTTCATCTGCCAGGATGCAGTTTTTCCTGGGAAGAAAAACAAAAGACGTCGTGAGACAGAGAGAGAGAGAGAGAGAGAGAGAGAGAGAGGTGTCCTGCCATGATCCTAACATACAGGAAACACATCTGTTTACACTAATTAGTACAATAATTAAGCTAATTAATGGATTACCGTTTGTGTAAATATAAAGTACTTAGTACCAGTTGTTCTTTATTACAGGGGAATCAGAAAAAGATGTCCGTGTTGTGTTGCAGAGACATCCACTGAAGTTAGCATGCTAACCAGCTAACCAGCTAACCAGCTAACCAGCTAGCCCTGGATGAAGGCGTAGAAACTGTTTGTGTTACAGCGACATTCCTCCACTCTGAGTGTGGTTTTACATTTTAAGTAGAAAAGTAAAATCAGGATTCACAACAAGTTCTTTCCAAGCCCAACTGCCCCAGATTCAAGGACCCAACAGATGATAGTACAACTCAGATCAAGGTTAATTAAGCAGCAGCTTTAAAAGAGCTCACAGACAGCAATGAAGAAGAGAGAGAATCTGTTACAGACCGTGTTGTCGGCGCCTATTTACTGACGTTCAGTAAAAATCATTTTTATTTCTCCAACGAAAAATATAAATTCAAGCACTTTCAATGACCTGTGTCTGTTTATGTCTATTTTCTCAAATTCCCAAACTTTCAAGGATTTCAAGGCGCCGTGGGAACCCTGGAAAATCGTCAGTGTGAAGGTTTTTTTACATTTAACACCTGAAAACTGATTTAATCTGACTGTGACCAAGAACCAGATGTGCAGCATCAGGAGAGGCACACCAGACTAAAGCTTGGGGCCCCACAAGGAGAAAAGGGGCCCCTGACGGCCCCTCATATTGGCACATTTTGCAATGACAACTATAAACCTCCCTTAAAGACACTAAGTGGTGCCCCTAAACATGTTTGCTGCAGGTAGCATCTTCCCATTGGCTGCATGTGAGGCGTTTAGGGAACATCTGTAAATTGTATCATCTTATAAAAGTCAGCATGTGGGGTGTAGTTTATTAGCTTCTTTGTTAGTTGTCGTTCACAGTGTCATATCAACACCAAATGTTCTTTAAACCTAAAAGCAATCACGCTGCTTTGACTGGCTCAGGTGTGTTTGTGTATTTACCTGTTGTACCAGTTGAACAGTAACCAGTTCATTCCCTCTAACTGGTATTCTCTGAGCTGGTTTCCGTTGCGGTAATCTCTGCTCCGCTCCAGCTTCTGCCACTTGTCTGGAAGAGGACGTTCCTGCGACACACACACACACACACACACACACACACACACACACACACACACACACACACACACAAGTCTTTACACAGACTGTAACTCACTTCATCCGAACGGAATCACTCACACGACACAGATTTTATCCCTCAGAAGAAGCAGGAGGATCAGATATTAAATCAGAGAGGAGGCCGACGAGCTGTTTTTAAAAGGTGAGAGAGAAACTGGAGGTTGAATAGACGACTAATAAAATAAGCAGCGTGACTCACCGTCGCTGCCAGGACGTAATAAGTGATGATACTAATTGAAATGAATAATGGCGAAAGAGCAGGAATAATCTGCTCGGGGTCTCACTCCTGCGTCTCTCGCAAGGTGAAATAGACTCTGGGAAAATTGCTGCTATTTAAGCAGCAATTTTGTGTTCAGCATCCAGTGAAGTTGAAATGTTAGACCGCTCAGACGACCGACGGCTTAATACACAACTGTCACGAAACTGACGTCTCGCTTTTAACGACCTCTCTGCTATAGTTTCTAGTCCGAGCTTTCACGGTGACGCCCACACACACTCGCTGAAGCAGAGCGGCCCAGATGTGGAGGGGACTGAGGGTCAAAGAGGCAGATGTTTCACATGGGTTTGGTCGTTGAGGGTTTTATTCTACAAAAGCGAACGGCACGGACGTGAAGGGAAAAACCTCGCAGCACTGATTGTGTTTGTGCTCATTAACAGTGGAGAAGAGGCCGAGGGGAGAGCGGCTGTGGAGGCAGCGAAGATGAAACATAAAGCTGTAATGGTGGCGTGTTGTTTGTTTGTTTTCACCATCCTCATCACGGTTTGTAAATGTTTTCTCACAGTATTTATCTGATATATCCTGCTTCAAGATTTCCACCCACATCTCCGTGTATTCAAACAGGTCAGGTGATTTGTTCTTTGACAACAACTGAGCCAATCAGAGCCTTGTAGAGAATGAGGGCGTCACCTTCGAGCACCTGAGACAGAAAAACCGCCACAAACTACAATCGCCGCCTCGTGGTTGTATCCCTCCGCCAAGCAGTCGAGACGCAGGAAATTTCGTCCCAGTCTCTCCTTCCTGAGTTACAGTGTTGTACAACAGCCAGAGGTGTTTTTTGCAGAACATTATGACATCACAGTGAAGTTGACCTTTGATCTCTTAGTTATAAAATGGCTTCACTTCATTTTATCCTTTTTATTTGAGTTAAATTGTGTCATAATTAGCGAATGAATTTGTTAATTATGGCCAAAAACGTGTTTTGTGAGGTCACAGTGACCATGACCTTTGACCTTTGACCACCAAAAATCTAATCAGTTCATCCTTGAGTCCAAGTGAATATTTGTGCCAAATCTGAAGAAGCTCCCTCAAGGTGTTTGTGAGATATCGGGTTCATGAGACCAGACCCGCCAACGTCAGGCTTTGGTCAGTAATGGAGAAGGCCGTCCCAGGTCACATGACTCTGCAGCAGTCACAGGTATTTACCGGCTGCAGCTCCGATCAGCAGTCATGTAAACGCAACACCCGGGTGAACACACTCATATTCTCTCAGAGCACAGACACTGGAAACACACCTATCACCCGTCCAGCGCCGTGCTGTTACACCAGCAACACACACAGCTGCACCTTCCTCTGAGCACGAGCTGCAGCCCGGGAATAAGTAGCGGATTCGTTTTACCGGTCCTCACGGCAGCCAGCGTGTCCTGCAGCATTATTCAAACTGTCGTAAGACTTAGGGACATAAGACGCCAAGAGTCGACTCATTTCTTCGAACGTCAGCTTCACAACTCCGAGCAAAAACACGACTGCAGCGTCTGGAAATGACGACGCCGCGCTGCAAACTGATCACGGTGGAAACAGCCTCCAAACGGACTGATTGTCAGGCGACATCTGCTGTTCTTACTTTATTATTCTGTGTTTTTACATCATTTCTCAACCTTTATTTCCAAACATTTTGATTTAAACACCCCCCCCCCTCTTCTGCTAACAATGCTCCATCACTTTATAGATTTTCTTTTCACACAGAAAATGTGTAGTTGTTGCAAAGGTCTGAAAGTTGCTGTTTTCTCCTTGAGCCTGGATCTGTGTCGTCCTCACTCTCTCATTAGCTGCAGTGTTGAACTACAGTTTCCCTCCTCTCTGTCAAAGTGTTGCAATAAACCGAATGGCGGCTCTCGTCTTTTATTGTGTCTCTACTCACCATGTGTCTGAGGTCCGGCGGCAGTTTCTGGATCCCCTCAAACTCTTTGATCTTCTCCGGGTCCAGGTCCTCCTGCAGCTCCCACGTCGCCTCCTCGTACGAGAGACTGCACCACTTAACGAGGTAATGGGTCACCTCCTGCAGCAGCACGACGACAAACACAGTGTGTGTGTGTGTGTGTGTGTGTGAGGACCTTCGGTGATAATAACCACTTTCACAGCTGACAGAGTGCGTCTGTGTTTGTGTTACGTACCTCTCCAGTCTCAGTATCTGTGGTAACAGCCACCTCCAGCACTCGGTCCACCTCGACATAGTCCGGGTTAAACAAGTCCTCATCAGGCTGAGAAGAGACGAAGAGAGACAGCAGCAGATTATTGATTATTGATTGGTAATCAGGTCAGGGAACAGTCTGTAAAATAAGCTAAGCAGATGTCTTAAATGTACAGTCTGTAACTTCTGCCACTAGGGGTCTCTCCATCAAAACGATAATAAAAGATGGCGTTTGGAAATAGCGTGGGATCATGGGAGTTGTTGTCTTCAGCTTCTCCCGGTCGTTCAGGACGAGATCAGGTGATTAAAACCAGTAAAAACACTAAACTGACTAAAGCAGTTTCACATTTAAAGTCAGAGTTTGACCGACGCCGTACGGAGGACAGAGACGTCAGGGAAGAGCTGGAGCTGAGATTGATGCTAACCTTTGTTCTGACTGTTTCTTTAATAACTTATGAAGCAGACGTTCAGGAGGTTTTTACCTGCAGCTGAATCATCCACAGAGGTTTCCTCCTCTCCACAACTAACAGACCAGAGGATTAAAACCAGGAGAAACTCTGAATAAAACAGTTTCAATTTAAAAATCAGTGATTCTTCAACTCTGGACGCTGGACGTCTCGGAGCTGAGCTGTCTAACGTTTCCTCTGCTTGTTTCTCTGATAACTTCATGTCCAGACGTGGATCTTGCAAACAGAGTTACACAAACTGTTTTAGTATTTTATTATCTTATCTTTATCACTCCATCATTATCTCTGTTTTCCAGTCTTTCCTCAGCTCCTGTTATTACTGTCTTATTTTCATTTGTTTTTATTTATTACTTTCTCCTGTATGTAAATGTGTTTGTGTAAAATGTATTCAAGTGAGAAAAAACTGAAATAAAAGGTTGGATATTAAAAATCTAATAAAAATGAAGACAAAATAGATTAAAAGGGAGGAGGTGATTGGAAGTGAGTGAAACCAGAAAATAAAAGTAGAAATAAAATAAATAAAAGTAGGGTATTAAAAGTAAAAACAATCCAGAAACTAATCATAGAATAAAAGGACACACCAGTAAAACAGCTTAAAATATGTCAATAAATAGAAAGATAAATAAATTCAATTCAATTAAAAGCGTGCGTCGGGATATGATGTCACTGACAGGCAACCAATGAAACGGCGTTACCGTGATTATGACATTTAGGAATAAATATAAGAACACAACTCAGCAACATATAGAAGACAGGTCGAGCTGTTTTTAAACATTTTAATGTGGAAAAGTTACAGATTCTAACTTTAACATAAGAGCATCGTGAAAAGGAGCATTTACTTAATACTGTAACTCCAGATTTTAATTCTACCACGGCCGTTTCTTTCTACCCCTGACAGACAGGCCTCCCTCTGTCGTACAGAGACTAGTTGTTATTTCAACCTCCATGAGCCACATCCTCCATAAACATGCTTCCTGTAGATGGAGAGACACTACTGCTACTTTTCAACTATTGCTTTACCCCTCAACATTCATTCTGAGAAGCTTTAATTAAGGTCAACAACAAGGTGTGACAAGGTCTGCAACCATGAAGTTTGAGTTATTCAGCAGAGGCCGAATTACGCTTCTATGTCAAGTAGTTGCCAGGTTACAGCATGTTGGAGTTAACCTGACGACCTTTACAGCACTTCCAACACTTTGCGGCGTCACCGGATGAATGTGCTGTGAATTATCAGGCATTGTGACCCGTTCATTCATTACACACCTGAAGTGATCACGACCGCATGTTTCGTGACGGGAGAAAAAGGCTTCGGTAACGGCTCATAAGAGGTAATAAAATATGAAGTCAGAGGGAGAAGATTAGCCCCGAATCCAGAGCTGAGGAGAGGATGAGGATGAGCGTTTACCTCGGTGAACAGGTGTTTCATCTGGGCTTGTTTGGTCCTGAAGCGTTTTATCTTCTGGTGGATTCTAGGATCCTTCTCTAGCTCCTCCAGAGTGGCCCATTTGCAGTGAAGGTAGGAACTAAAACAACAGAAGAAACAACGCAGCTTTTAGCTTATAAAATACATGAGGTTTGTTGTTCAAACTCAATAAAGAAAATCAAGACAAATCACATCATGATTTCCCTCCACAATCAACTCAATATAAAGAGATGGAAACAAATCAGTCCGACTACAACAAGAATTTGTGCTGATTATTAACAAAAGACAGTTAAAGTTAAAGCTCCTCCAGTGTAAAGGTCTGTGTCCATGTGTAGTGTGATTATAGATCAGCTCTAGCTTCTATATTAATACTGTGAAAGTATCAAAGCCTCAGTCCACAGAGAAATGCACACAGCCTGTATTCAGAAACTGAGCCTTAAAACCAGCCGTCAGGACTTCTGGAACTTTGTGATGTCACAACAAAGCAGTCACCAAGCCCCGCCCACCTGGACCCACCATCCAAACCTTGCAGGATTTGATTTCTCTGAGTGTTTTTACCTGAAATCTGCTATATTGATAGATTGGCTCACTGACCTGTTGTTACTAGAGCTGCAGAGAGAAGCCTGAGAGAGGAGATGTAAAACTACACTGAGATGGTTTTTATATCTTCTGATGGATCAACACTTCAAATAAAACACAGAAGAAGAAGAAAATATGGAGCTTTAAAACAAAACATTAAACAAACAGACCAGTTTAATAAGCTCCAAACAATCTTTAAATCAACATGGATAAAATAAAGTAAGGCCATGGTTTTATCCAAAGAGACGTGAGGAACATCACTAAAGCTTCAGCACAGTAGGAGACCTTGGTCATCATCATCATCATCATCATCATTTAATGATCAGGTCATGGAAGTTAATTAAAACATAGTGGAATGGCATTTAGAAAGAGAGAAAAGTGGTCTAATATTAAAATACAATCATGAATAAATAGAAAATACAGAGGATCGATGATAAAGAAGCAAAACAAATTAATGTGATCCATCTGATCGGCCTCAGCAAGAGGTTTAAACAAGAGGGAGCCATGATGCAATGTGTCCTACAGAGTGTTTTATCTTCATCACACACACACACACACACACACACACACACACACACACACACACACACACACACACACACACACCACTGAATCTTACACAACGACATGCATGATTTAATCCATAAACCACGATCTATAAATGGACAAACATAAATGTCAGCGCAGCGCTCAGCGTATAGTGCTGCACCATGCAGTTACTGAACCGCCTGTGCAACTACTTATGCATTTGATACTGCATTATGTATAATAATGATTTTTTTTACACAACAAATATTATACTTTTCTCGGACTCTATAATTTGTGAATACATTATTCTAAATGGAGCCGCGGAAAAGTAAAGCATTCACATCCGTTCGGTTTGAATTAACGCAGGCAAATCTGCCATGTTTTATTCATCACCCCGGAGAATAAATTATGATCATAATAACGACTGTATATCTGTGTAGGACTTTTCTTAAAGATACAAAGTGCAGGAACAAACAGGAGGGTCTCCAGAGAAGAGCCGAGCCTCGGTAAGATGATGAAAAACTCTCTCTGCTCTGCCTCAACAGCTCCGGCTGAGGAGCCCTCCACCGACTCCACTGCTGGAAAAACAGCCGTGTGTGTGTGAAGTCAACTTCCCCAGGAGACGTCGGTGTCTTAAAAACTATTAACCAACTGCTCCAACAAAGTCAAGACACTCCTGATGTGTTTTCATCAGTCGTGAGGGTGACTTTTAATCCCCCCAGGACTTGTTGTAGATTAGCCAGAGAGCATTTCTTTGAGCTTGTGAGCATCTGGCTCAGTTTAAAGACGCAGCTCCTCGGGTCTCAGTGTTTGTGGCGTTTACATGTTCCCCCTCAGGGCTGAGCTCCAAAACATGACCAGCACAGTCCCAGTTTGAGGGTGAGTTTCCTCTCCATGGCACACACACACACACACACACGCTTATGCCAACTTAAAACAACAACTGCATCTGGCAAGTGCACAAAATACCACGTGCAGCAAACGCATCATAAACAATACTGCGTGATAACAACGTATTTCACAGCTGGTCACGGATGAATCCAGGTTGGTAAAGCTTGGGCTTCAGACTGATGGGGACTTGGAACGCTAATGTTCGCTTGTTTCTAACTTTAGCCTTAAATTACAGTTTAGATAATTAATCTTAGCTAGTTTCTAACTTTAGCCTCAAGTTAGTTTATCTACCTGATATTAGCTAGTTTTCAACTTATAACTGTGTGTAAAGTGTAAAACACACCATTTATCAATAAGTTACAATAAGGCTCCTTTTACCTGTTATAAATGGTAATAACTCATTAGTAAGATTAATGAGTAGTAAGCATTGACTTGATCTTGCCAAATAGTGAGCTGCATCAATTGTGATGATGTGTTAACAACCAAATTAATAACCTAATTATAAACCATTTATAAATCCTTTATAAAGGTCGTCTTATTGTAAAGTGGTACCAGTACAATTTTGATGTACTTATACTTTACTATTAAACTTTAGTATTTCCATTTTATGCTACTTTATAGTGAAACTCCTACATTTCCGAGGGAAATATTGTACTTTCTACTTCACTACATTTATTTGACAGCTTTAGTTAAACAAGCAAGATACTGTAAGGACTGTAACACCTCAGTTCAGTGAAGCGCACGCCTGCACTGTACTGGATTCCCTTTTGCCCAGATTGTCATTGTATAACTCAGACTCCGCATCACCTGGTCCAAGCAGGTGCGCAGTGGACGGCACAAAACACACTGATAACAGATGAAATGACACCGGAGCTGCGGTGTGCCGGCAACGCCCCCCCTCCGCTCTGAGCCTCTTCATCCACCGAGCGTGACAAGTCCCCACACTAACAAACCCTGCTCTTCTTCAGGAGAATTCAATCCTGCCGACACACCGTGTAGAGACATCTCTGCAGGTGTCAGCGGAATACGAAACAAAACAAATCTGAAGTACAACATGCCAGCATTTAAATGTGTGACTGAGCAATGATGAGGAGACTCACAAATTTCTGTACTTGACGTAAAACTCCTCTGTTTCCTCCGCTTGGTCCTCTGACGGCGAAGTCTGCGGAGGGAGACGGACAGATTAAGTGAAGGAGAAATAAATAAATTAATATAAAAAGATGAGGAGGGCTGTAGATTTTCGAACGAGGCAGAAATAAAACCGTCATCATATATTTATAATCTATAAAAAAAATATATTCCATTCATGAAAGTGAATCTGTGAGATTCTCTCTGCCTCTGTGTGTGTGTGTGTGTGTGTGTGTGTGTGTGTGTGTGTGTTTTGTGTGTGTGTGTGTGTGTGTGTGTGTGTCGTCTTTCTTCTTCACCTCTTTCTTCGCTGTTCTGACAGACAGAATTTTCTCAATGATGTTGGCTTCGTCCTCAGGTGGTTCCTGAGGGACACGACGAGAGAAAAGATGAGCATCCCACTCAGATGAAGGTCAGTTCACCGCTCACACAGCGGCAGAGCAACAGAGACTTCACAGGGAGCAGCGCACAGAATTCAAAATGTGCACGACACAAAACCTCATCTGTAATTATTAGACGACGCATCAAACCGAGAGGTGGGAGCAACGATCTGTCCACTCCGGTTATATCAATGAGTGCGGAGTACATATTATACATCATCATATTTATTATGCATTTTAAAACTAAAGATGAAGAACGCAAGTGGGAGTGTGTGTGCGTCCTTACCTCGGCCTGCCACGCCAGAGCGGTGGCGTTCAGCGCCGAGATGCGACCGGCTCCAAGGACCGCGATGGTCTCTCCGTCATCGTCCACCACCTTAAAGTCTAAATCCTCGTTATACTTCCTCCTCTTGACCTGTCGTCCCGAACGCCGCTTCTGCAGATTAGGAAGGAAGATACATCCAGGGAGACAGAGGGGAGGTGAGATAAGAGGAAAAGAAATTGAGGAGTTAAGAGTGATGGAGGAGGGATAAAAAGGGAGTTAGGGAGACAATCAAGAAGTAGAGGAAGGGAGGAAATGACACAAAGAGATACGGTGGTTGAAGAAGAGGGGGAGGCGGCAGGTGAGATGGGAAAGTGAGAGATATTAAGGTGAAAGCAGGGAGTGTGAAGTGAGGGTAGGAGGGAAGGAAAGAGGAGAGAATAAAGGAAGTGATCAAACAAGGGACAAGAGAAAAAGAAAGGAAGCAAGGAAGCAAGGAAGCAAGGAAGCAAGAAAGTGTCACAGGAAATTGAACCATTTGCTGCTAATTAGCCCTCGAATATCTGAGTCACTGACGAATGACTTTCAAGAGTTTAAATGCGACATATAACATGTTTAACCAACACGTCTACAGTTTAATATAAAGTTAAACTTTATTAATTAAGCAGCCCCTCCCCTAGTCCGTCTAATTAACCCACTGTGTGCCGGGGTCCCTCACCGCGTTATCCAGGGGGTCCTGGCTGTCCTCTCCACCCATGTTGAGGGCTGACATTGAGGTAGTGTCGTCACTCTCCGCCCCCTCCTGGACAGCCACTTCCTGGTTTCTCCTCTTCCCCTTCTTCTTCTTCTCCACTGGCGCCGCGCCAGGATCTCTGAGAGAGAGAGAGAGACAGAGAGAAAGAGAGAGAGAGAGAGAGAGAGAGAGAGAGAGAGAGAGAGGGAGAGGAGGAATAGTGATGAGTAATTATCAGCTCCAGTCTCCCGCAGCAGCGTTTTCTCACCGAGTCAGAGGCAGGAAGCTCGATCTGCTCGTATCCAGCTTATATCTGGTAAAATATCCTATCGTCACGAGGCTTGGGCGATATTTAAAGTTCAATATCTCAATTACAGACCAGCCCAAATATTATTGTGATGTACAATGTTTCAACATTATGAGAAATATCCTTTTCAGCTACAGTGCTTTTCCCTCTTAGGGTCATGGGAGGACTGGAGGGAATCCCAGACGACAGCGGACAGGTCCATCACAGGGCCGACATGCAGCAATAACAATAATAATAATAATAACCATAATGATAATAATAATAATAATAATAATAATAATAATAATAATAATATTTATTCATATAGCACTTTTAAAAACACAGTTACAATGCGTTTTACAAGACAAGATAAAATTGAGGACGAACAATAAAAATAAATGATAAACAGATTTGAAAACAGTTTAAAGGTTTTACAACATTAGAGAGGAGATATAAGAGACAAATATATAGAGACAAATGAGTATGGCTAACAAAGGAATGAATGAAAAAACATCACAAATATTGTGATACTCAATATTATTGATAATATCAAAGATCAGCCGAAGCCAATCCAACTCATCTCTGCTGGTGCCATTATTTCCTCCTCAGGTGCTGATCACATGAATAATTTGTATATGTGTGTCATAATAATTTCCTTTTTATAGTAGAATATATTAAAAATGGAAATGATGATGAAATGATGTTCACTTCACTGAACATGTATTCGACCCACGTTTGAACCCATTAAATGACACTGTGACTCACTTACATCACATAAGTATTTCATCTCCGAGGCCCACCCCCCCCTATTTTTAATAAATGAGTTGATGGTGAAAACATAAATATATTAACCATTAATGATTTATCATTAACTTAAATTATTTGTCAGACAAGCGCAGCAGTGTCCTCCCTCCTCGTGTCTTTACTGTATCCTGATAGATTTTCTTTTGTGTGCAGTCAAATCAACCTAGGAAATAAAGCCATTCGTTCTAACTTGTTAAAATACTGCAGCAGAATCATAAAGTAACAAAACAAAATATTAATTATTAATATTAATCAAACTTATGTTAAAATGTGAACAGTATTTATGTTTATCTCTATAACACGTGTTTACACCTTTATTTTCTACATCTTCAGGTTGATCAGACTCAACAACCAGCTGAGAACCTGGTTTGTGTCGTGCCGTGGATGAAAAGTGAGTCGTATTAACATCCTGTGTCATTTATTATCAGCTGGTTTCAGCTCTTTATCTGTTTTCTCCATATACAGTATTTTAACGCAGCTGAATGCACCAAGCTGTTCTTCTTGACATGTTTTTTATGGAACAGGTGACCTCTGAAACGTGGTCCATGAAGACGACATGTCCGGCTGAGCTGTAGTTTCAGAGACATGAGAGAAACTCCCTGATTGGGTCTCACTAGCAGCGCTGAAAAGCAACATGGGTAATGAAATACAAGCGTCGCTGACCTCGTCGTCTCTGCTAGCAGCTGTTGTTCAGTTCAATTCTGCATTTTAACGCTACAGCTGTCTTTGCTGAGGAGACAGTCTGCTTCCTGTTTACACCGGCTCGCACATGCCCAGTGTACGCGACTGCTCATGTATGTTTTTCAGGCGGGAACAGTCTGAAGTCTGGACGGAGATCGCTTATGGTTTGAAAAACGCCGCTTTAAAATGAAAGCGTAGCAGTGTGGACGCAGCCTCAGAAAGAGACACAGAGAGAGAGAGAGAGGGAGAGAGAGAGACAGAGAGAGAGAGAGAGGAGAGAGACAGAGAGAGAGAGAGAGAGAGAGAGAGAGAGAGAGAGGGAGAGAGAGAGGAGAGAGAGAGAGGGAGAGAGAGAGAGGGAGAGAGACAGAGAGAGAGAGAGACAGAGAGACAGAGAGAGGAGAGAGAGAGGGAGAGAGAGTGAGAGAGAGAGAGAGACAGACAGGGAAACAGAGAGAGTGAGAGAGAGTGAGAGAGAGAGACAGAGAGACAGAGAGAGGGAGAGAGAGACAGGGAGAGAGAGAGAGAGAGAGACAGAGAGAGAGAGAGACAGGGAGAGAGAGAGAGACAGAGAGAGAGAGAGAGGGAGAGAGAGAGGGAGGGAGAGAGAGAGAGACAGCGAGAGAGACAGACAGAGAGAGAGAGAGACAGAGAGAGAGAGAGAGAGAGACAGAGAGACAGAGAGGGAGAGAGAGACAGAGAGAGAGAGAGAGAGAGAGAGAGAGAGAGAGCACTGGATTTGTTGCCTGGTGCTTTTTGAAAAAGTCTCTAAATCACTATAATATTATAACATAATCAATATATATGATATAATCACTTGTTTGTCTTGTTTTTGCTTTTTGTTGTTGTCTCTTCTTCGAGTGTTCATCTATATCTGTGCATTTCAATTTAAATATTTTCCTCTACTGTCACGTCTGTGGTGTGTTGTGGTTTTTAACGATGATGAAAACCGACTGTTTTAATTACACATTGCAGCAAAAACCCGACTTAGAGTTGAAAATAAGCAACAGCTATAAACTCTGCAACACATCAGCTTCACGCTTTGTATTGAAACTGTGTTAAATTGCATCGTCACATTAACCTAATAAATAAATTAACGACAAATGAACACTGCAGCTGTAAACAGCCTCCTAATACAAACTGTTTGAGGCCGACCAACGGTGGAACTGTGATCACTCACTCAGTCACTCAGCCACAGAGACTTATCTACCCGCAGTATCTGACAGGTTTAGAAATAGCAAAGGAATCATTAAACCTCAGCTGTTGGACTCGTTGTTTCCACGTCTGACACTGTGAACGTCCTTTAGAGGTGATGGTCTTCTTCTTCTTCCTCTTTTTTATTTTAAAAGTGAAGCTGGCAAATTGCTCAGAGGAGCGAGTGAAGTCAGGACTGTACTGGCAGCTGTGGTCGGACGAACAAAACAAGATTAATCTCCAGGCCCAGCTAATGGTCTCTCTCTCTCTCTCTCTCTCTCTCTGTCTCTCTCTCTCTTTGAGAAAAGACAAAGCAGCAGATTCAGATGGAATTAAAAACTGCACCACATGAGGATTTTCTAATCGTCTTCAGAACAAAACATGACCCGATGCCAGAGCACAACCTGAAAATGACCCCGAGTGAGTCTCGTCCAACGACCTCCCTCCTCCTCCTCCTCCTCCTCCTCTTCCTCCCCTTCCTCCTCCTCCTCTCAATGGATCTCCTCATGTCTTATCTGCTGTCATCTCTTTCATATCATTACTTATCTTTTCCTCTCACCCTCACTTAACCCGTGTCTCTCCCTCTCTCTTCTCGTTCACGGCGCTGATTGTCATCTCTTCTCTCAATAACCTTCATTCCTTTTCGTTCGTCAGCGCGTCTTTCCTCCCGTTTACGCTCGTCTGTAACTTTTCTCTCTCTCTGTCTCTCCGTGTCTTGTCAGTCTGCTTCCTGCCTTCCTCAACTTCACATCGGTGACTCATCTCTTCTCTCTTCCTCCGTTTATTCACACTTTATTTTGAACGACTTTCCCTTTCTCGTCTTCCCACTTTTTGAATCATGAAACTACTTATATCTCCTTCTGTCGGAGACTCTCTCTCTCTCTTCACTGTCCTGTCTCTCTTCCACATTATACTATCACAACCCGGACTCAACTCTGTTCCCTCTTGACGAAGTCAGCCAGAAATATATTTGAGATCTGCACTTGTCTCTTTGGTCTCTTTGTGAATTCAGACTCTCGACACAACACATGAGTGCTCTGGTTTCCTGCCACGACACTGCTCTAGAATTTATCAGCTGTTTGCAGAGATGTAATTCAGGAGGTCAGGATGTCACTTTGTACCAGAGGCAAGTTGTGGCGCTTCAAAACACGACCAGTGATTTACCTTGGTTTATATACAGATACAGACTGTGATGTAGATGTCTATCTGAAATGGATCAGTCTACAATCAATAATCCATAATGACAAGGTGAAAATATGTTTTTAGACATTTTTGCAGCTTTAAAATTTCTCATTTAATCAGGTTTTAATTGTTAATCACTGCGTTTACCCTAAAGTTCATCAACATTTTAAAAAGACAAATGTGCTTGTTTTTCCAGCCATATCCAGTTCCAAAGGCAAAGCCAGTGACTGACAGTAGGAGTCAGAGGTTTGAGCTCTGAAATGGTTTTTATTTCATGTTTCGATCTGCTTCAGAGGCTGAGAGATAAAGGTTTTAGTGAACGCAGGTTTGTCTGAAAACCCTCAGGTTTTAGGACGTTTCAGTGGACGCCTGAGTCTTAATGAGTTACAGACTCTGCTCTGTTGTCAATCCGGTGTTTAACATATTATAATGTTAAATATAAAAACATACAACAGAGACATATGATGAGTGAAATGATCATCAACACCATGACTGAGTGTTTCCACCTTGAAGCAATCACAGTCTCATGAACACAGATTCAGGGTTTCATACGTCACAAACCTCAGGAACAAATCCTGTCAGCTTGTGGGGACGGGGGGGCGGGGCTAAATACACCTGACACCTCGTCAGTACAGAGAGAGAGTTAGCATTAGCACAACCGCTAACACTGTGTCAGCCACTGCCAGTTACAAGCTAACAAACAACATAAACAAATAAGAAGATGCTAACTATGCTAACTGCTCTGATCCGTCTGCTAGTCTCCGGATCTGGTCTCACATTTTCACTTTGTTATTATGGATTATTGATTGTAAATTGATGGGCAAAAAATGGAAATTTTTAAATAAATGTACATCAAAATAAATTGAAAGGTGTCTGAATTCTTTCTGGAGTTTCTGTATTTTCATTTCTGTGTTTGTGGTTTTCTTTAAACACAACATCTGCCACACTGAGCTGGAAGAGGAAACGCCACACACACGAGAGACCTGTTAATGGACGGAAAGAATAATCCTTCTTTTCCTTCATTAGTCTTATAGCTCTTACATCTGTAACTAAAAAAAAAAAAAAAAAGCAAAAAAATGTGTTATATGAGGCGTTGCCATTGTGTCTTTATCTCTGCTCCGCGACCTGAAGAGCACTCAGCTGCTGTGAAGTGGTCTGACACTGAGGAGGGAGGAAATAGAAAGAAAGACACAAAAGAGGAGGCAGGAAGACGGGCAGGGGTATGAGAGGTGAAAAAAATATCCTGCCATTAAAAAAAAAACCCACATATTTTGTTAAAAACAAAACTCTGGTAAAAGAAGACGAGCAGTTTGTCGACGTGTTTGTTTCTGTTGAAGTGATGGATTCAGCGAACATGAGCTGGAGCCGCGGCTGCTTTACCAAAACACAAAGCAGACGCCCCTCATCAAGGATTTATGAATGGTTTATATCTAGTTCATTAATGAGCTTGTTAACGCTTTATTAATCATTTATAAGCTGTTAAAACACATTAGATGAAAAAGGGAAACAGTGTGTGTCTGAACCGTTCAGCCTCGTGTCTCTTTGTTTTCGTCTGTAGCTGCTGCTTCATGCTAACGATCAAACACACGTCAACGATCTTAATGGTCAGAAAGTTTCATTTGCCAAATTATGGCAGATCACATGATCGCATCACATGACCAGATTCATCCTCTGAGGCCTTGGCAGGGTTGTTTACCTTGATCAGACTGTTCTGCACAGTGGAGATTAGAGCAGAGATGCTCTCTGCTGGTTGGTCTCTTTGTTAGGACTTTAACATCCAGGTAGAACACAGGTGGTAACCTTCCTTTACCTGGTGAACTGCTCACCCAAAACACATCACCACTTACTACTGAGTTTCACCAGTTATAGATGGTAGTAACGTTATCTTGCCAAATAGTGAGCCTGCATCAACGTATGTATGAAAACTGTTCGAACTCGTTTATAATTGTTTCTGATTCATAAAGTGTTAACATCATCAGAACGATCACGTCTTTGCAAATGTCAAGACGATATTTGGCTCGTTTTCCCATTGACATACAAACTTATTATGTGTATTATTAAATTAATATAGAATCTAATTTGCATATAACCGGCGCATAACACACACACACACCCACCCACAGACAGATTCAGTTTCTTATCCTGCTGCCCTTTTATGGTAAAGCATTATTTGTGATCCCTATTTTGTTTTAACAAAGCCATAAAATGTAATATAATGTATGTGAGAGAGAGAGCTAACTTGATCTTGCCAAATAGTGAGCCTGCATCAACGTATAAAAGCTGTTATAACTCATTATAACTGTTTATTTAAAGTGTTAACAACCGAATTAATAAGCTCAAGCTTTAGATAAACCATTTATAAATCATTGTAAAGTTGTGCCTGAGAAATGTTCTGACGAGAGGAGCTTCATGTTTATGATGGATGATGATGTGCAGCTAAAGGTCAGGGTGGGGTTAGATGAGGTTAGAAAATAAATGCATCTACAGAAGCATCTTTAAGAAAGAGAGGGAAGCGGCAGAGTTCATACAAACAGGAGAGCTGTGTATAAGGAGGTTGCATGACCGAATTGGACGCAGAAGAAAACCTTTTTTTCAGTTTCATTCACATCCGTTTTCATCCATTTAGAAAAGCCCTCATCTATTTGTTTACTCATCCGTCACATGCAGATTCATCTCAAATCCAATTTCAGCTGCCAGTTCATTCTGGTGCATTTTTACAAAATCACAAAAGCTTCATTCCAACATCTCATTTAGGTGCAAACCACACTGTGTTTCCTGTGTTGTCCTGGGTTTAAATAAAGCTCCTCCCCATCTTTTCTGACTCCACAATAAAGCAAAAAAAACCCAAATACACCCTCCAAGTGAGATATTTGTTACCGAGCTGCCCAGAGAGAAACCGCACAATTTGTCGGGGATGACAGGTTTACTGCAGCCTCGCTCGCTCTGCTCCATCAGTGCCCACTCCTAGTTCTTCTCCAGCACAGACTTCTTCACTTCCTTTCCACTAAATCCTCTCTTTCTTTCTTTCTTTCATCTTGCATGTTATAAATTTTCTTCCTCCTCCCATGATTCACCAGGCCAGTCACCGCGTCTTACCTGGGTTTGCGGCCCCTCTGTTTTGGCGCTGAGGGGGCTGGAGTCTTGCTGTTGGCCTGGCCGTGGTTCTTGGCCTGGACCTGGACCTTAGCGTGGAGTCCCGGTGCAGGAGGAGGTGCTGCAGGAGGAGAGGGAGAAGATACACTGAGCATAACTCTAGTCATTCGTGACGTGGATCTGATCTTTCCATCATACTGACGGAAGCTAATAAACCACTTCTCTACGGTGCAGCGGCAAAACCTCACTGCAGACCCCGGGGGTTTCATTCCCAGCAGAGGTATATTCTTAAGAACAGTTTCACAGGTGGGAAGCCAGTGAGGGATCACAGCTTGATCACCTCACAGCTGACTCCTGCATGGAAAAGACCTGAAATCTTTGTGGTGACTCTTTTCATCGCCCCCGCTCTTAAGCCACCGCTCCACGATGTTGCCCATCGTCCGTGTTTGACAGTTAACAAGCTGATAACTGGTTAAATTTAGCACAATCCCCGGGCAGCTAACCGTTAGCTTCATCCATGCTTCCTTTCAAATGTCATTGTTGACGTAAAACATGAACTGTAAACTGTGTATTATTATTATCTTTTAACTGAGCTGCTATGACATTTTAATTTCCCTCCAGGGATTAATAAATTCATCAATCAATCTATCTATCCATCTATCTATCTATACTGACGTAGCTACATGAGTAGACAGTGTCGCTAAACGGTTGGTTACTATGAAGTCTAACAAACAGCTGATTCAAATAATAATAATAATAATTGAATTTACACACCAGTTAATTTAATAATGAAAACAACAAATTCAATACTCGTCAGTCGGCTTGATTGACTGAAGTGATCTGGTTCAGGTTTTGCAGAATCCACAACTGAATATTTTGATGTAGTCCATGTCGCAGGGTGTGGGTCGATCTTCTTTATAATTATGTATATGCATATATGCATGCAATATGCATATTATGTATATTATATAATTGTATTTTATATTATATACATATATTGTTTTATTAATATATAATTGTACTACTGTATTTTATGTTTCAGGTACAAGGTTAAAGTGATGGTGCCTCTAACAAGCGGGTTTTATTTGTCACATTATAACAGCAGGAATGAGACTGTGCTAAACTGCCACAAAATAAATGAATAAACAAAAAATAAATAAATAATTACGTATATTTATTATATTATTATTAAAGATATTGCTTATGGCTGAAATATATCATGATCAACCCAAGATTAAGACAAGGTGGCATCAAAACCTAGAACACCAGTGTGTTTTCATTCCTTTTAAGGTGGATTTCTGAGATGTCACTGGGATGGACTGGACTCAAGTGTTTCTGCTGTGAAGCATCTCAAAAGATTTTCTTCAAAATAAACCAGCGAGATCAAAACAAAGGCTGCAGCATGTCAGTCACTCAGGATTCAAACTTCATCCTTGTCCCGTTTTGTATTAATGGAAACAAGCTCTGACCTTTTCACACTCACTCGTCACCACTTGATTCTAATCTATACCTTAATGCACAGAATTCATACGTTCTACATGTTGTAGAGACTTTCAGCAGCTTCAGACGGGCATTGATGCAATTTCTGATTCTCACAAGAAATCTGTTTTTCAGCTTTAAAAGAATGCTAATGCACCCACACACACACACACACACACACACACACACATCAGCCTTAATTAAATCCAACAATCACTTCATAATAACATCCGTTTATAGCGACACGTCTGATCATGATTTAAAGGACATTTACAAACGGAACAATCGTCATCTGTGACTTCCAATTAAAAAACACTGAAATGTTTCAGCTTCAGTGTTTGTTGTGAGACACGATCGACTCTTCTTCTGGTTTTTCACCCAACACAGACAGAGACACAAACACACAACACACACACACACACAACACACACACACACACACACACACACACACACACACACACACACACACACACACACACACACACACACACACACACACACAGCAGCCTGTCACCGCGTACCTTGATTCGTGGGAACAGGAGGTAGGACTTTGATCTTCGGTTTCCTTCCTCTTTTACCAGGCACCTTAACAGGCACCTGAGCCGGTCCGGGGGCCACGGCGGCGCCTGACGCTTTCCCCCCTACCGCATTCTTCGCGTCTGCCCCGCCCTCTTTCCTGCCGTCCTTCCCCTTGGTCCTGCGCTCCTTCCGCTCCTTGCCCTTCCTCAGCGTGACCACCGTCGTCGCCTCCTTCTCATCCTTTCGTTTCTTTGGTTTGCTGCTCTCCCTCTCCTCCCTCTCCTCCCCGCCTCCTTTCTCCCGCTCTCTCTTGTCCTTTTTCTTTCGTTTCTTCTTCACCCTGCCCCCGCCTCCTCCATCGTCCTCCTCGCTCAGGGAGGACGGAGGTCGCGGGGCGCCTTCGGAGTGCTTAGTGGCGTGGGCCCCCGCGGCCGCGCAGTGATTGGACGTCGCCGTGCTGCCCACGGGGGTGAGGAGGCGGAGCTGGTCCTTGGGGCCCACGACCAGGTGTCCCCGTGGGATTGTGGGAACTGTGGTTTGTGCGTTGCTGTTTTGGTCCGAGGCAGAGGAGGAGGCTGCTGCAGCGGAGGCCGGAGGCGTGTGCTTCAGGAGGCCAGTGAACATCTGAGACACAAACAAAGTTCATCAGTACAATACACTCCTCATTCATTCATTCATTCATTCACTCATTCATTCATTAAGAGGTCTAATTGTCACTAATTAATTATTGCTAGGTTTGCTTTACCGTTATATTATATTTCACAATAAAAGCTTTCCAGCAGCTTAAAAAGGGCAAAACCCCCTCCCCTCTCCTCGTGTGCTTTTATTGTGAAACAGAAAAGTAAAGCGAACAGAATTAATTACCAAATGAAAACAGCATCTCTGTTAATGAGAGAAACTTGGAGCAGCAGAGTGGTGAGTAGAGCATCACCTGACTCTGCTGTTGTTCTAATGGAATTAATGCTGTGGAAATATTAGACTGTAATTTACTGTGAGTCATTACACCAGTAATTCCACCTCCACTCAATGTGTTTTACTTGATTAGCGACAAGCTTGTGTTTCTCCTTCTGTCCATTATTTCAATACCAGCATTTTATTTAGTGTGATCACAATTATTCCTCTTTTTCATTCAGTATTTTCATGTAAAAATTGATCAAATAACAGTGTGTGACAAGAAAACAGTGCTGGCAAACACTCAAAGAGTTTTCACCCGACTCTCAGCTCCTTCTCTCGTCCCGCAGTTTAACTGTTCGCCCTCCGCTCTCGTCTTTAACCTCGTTTTCAGCAGCAGCTGTTTTCAAACAAAACAACAAAAATTCTCATCCAGCATCAAACAGAAAATTCTGGCAACTAGCTGATGAACCTTGTGGAATATATTGATGCTAAAGAGCCTGATTCTTTATTCTGACAAAGAGCTGGTGGAGACCAAAAGCAGAGCTAAAAAAGAGTGAGTACTGGGACAACGTGACATTGGTTGGACGGCCAAAAGCTAGAGGCGGGTTGTTAGCGGTTAAACAGCTAGCCTGCTAACTGCAGCTAGCAACAGCAGTCCTGAAGTCTAGGTAACAATATGCACAACTAGTCATGTGATCACAAGTTCAACTAAATCTGTATCGTGCTACGCTAAAACCTGTCATTTTAGCTTAGTACATATAACATATATCGGTAATATTAATTTAAAGTGATCAATATCAGTTAAAGGTCAATATTTAAACTTCTTCTGTGTTTTATTTGAAGTGTTGATCCATCAGAAGATATAAAAACCATCTCAGTGTAGTTTTACATCTCCTCTCTCAGGCTTCTCTCTGGAGCTCTAGTAACAACAGGTCGGTGAGCCAATCAGAGGAGAGGAGGCTCTGAGCCTCTCTTCTGATTGGCTGACTGTTTTCTGACTGATCCAATAAAAATATAGCAGATTTCAGGTAAAAACACTCAGAGAAACCAAATCCTGCAAGGTTTGGATGGTGGGTCCAGGTGGGCGGGGCTTGGTGACTGCTTTGTTGTGACATCACAAAGTTCCAGAAGTCCTGACGGCTGGTTTTAAGGCTCAGTTTCTGAATACAGGCTGTGTGCATTTCTCTGTGGACTGAGGCTTTGATACTTTCACAGTATTAATATAGAAGCTAGAGCTGATCTATAATCACACTACACATGGACAGAGACAGAAGTTATCCATATCATCTGGGAAGGTGAGACATACATGATATATACTGATATAAAATCCAGTGGATAAACAAAGATAAGATACAGAGAAAGCTGAGAGAGAGAAACAGGAAGAAAAGGGGTGAGGAGAAAAAAGGAGGAATGAGAGGGATTTTTTTTTATTATCCTCCTGAGGATTCAATGAATCACAAACAGGAAAGAGTGAAACATGACGAAGAAGAAGAATCACAGAAATCAGATTCTACTGACGAGCTACTGGATGTGTGAATCACACTGTGACTAAAAAAAATAAATACATTTGCAGAATATTCTCCCATCAGCCCCTGGGGCGGCACAGCCTCTCTGATACACGGCCCGAACAGCACCACCACCAGAACAACCAGAGTATTAACACTGTTAATTCATCTGCTGTATTTCACCAAACAAAACAAACGGTGAAGCTGCGGGACGGAGGACAACGTCGGCGTTACCAATGTGACACGCGGCCAGTAAAGAGAGGCCTCCAGCAGACATACACTTCAGTCCTCAGGGGGGGTTAAAAATAGACTTTATAATACTGACCCTGCTCAGTGCACAGTCAATAACATAAAAGCATGAAACATGAAACAACACAGCAAATGAAAACGACGGAGGACGACAGCGGCTGAGCACTGAAGCCATCATCAGTCTGAGGCATCAGTCACAATATGACTGCATCATGTCGCATCACGCTACAGCTCCGCATCACTCTCTGAATATACAGTTACAGCAGCAGGAGATGTGTGTGTGTGTGTGTGTGTGTGTGTGTGTGTGTGTGTGTGTGTGTCACGAGGTAGTCAAAACGTAAGCCCAAAAAATTACTTAGAAAAATTAGAAACAAAATAATAAAACTAATAGTAAATTCAAGTGTATAAATATGTCAAATAAACAAAACACTCAACATTCAGATAATTATGAATATTAGTCATTTGTAATATTAAATATAATTAAATAAAAAGTGAAAAAAGTTAAGAACAGTAACCTGAAAAAAATAAAAAATAAAAAGGAGAAATTGTATAAGATTAAATGAATAAATACATATTTTTTTGCGTGTGTTGTTAAGCATTAATTAACACCAGTTATAGAGGGTTCATTAGAAGAGTTGGTGACAAATGCATTTTCTATTATAGTGTGTTATAACCCATTAATTACCTGCTTATCAATGATTATATTGGGGGTATAATAAATGTCATTATTTATAACCACTGATGTGCAAAATATTAGAACAACAGAAGATGCATGTTCAGTAAAAACCTCACCTTCAGGTTCATGTAGTAATTAAATTAGTTTTATTACATTTTGGGTCGTCTTGCCAACGGAGAGCTAAAGCCTCATATGTCTAACTGTGAAGAATCAAAAGAGACTCCAGATATCTGATCTTTATATTGATCCCAATAATAAAATGATAACTCCAGAGTTTATGTAACCTGGGACAAAAGAAAAACACACGGCTCAAAGCACAAGAGGAAACTTTACATCTGTCATTGTGCTGACCAAAAACCCCGGTAATCCAAGACACTGTGCGGTCTGTGACCTCACCGTTTCCACCGTCCCCATCCTGCCACAGTGTCCGACCTCCACCACCGAGCTTCAGCAGCGCAGACCTGACGGAGCTGAAACACTCAGCTCAGCTGCTGTTTCCCTGTTACATCATCTGCATGAGGAAAGTCCTGCAGCAGCAGCAGCAGCAGCTTGTGTGATGTGAGACGGGGATTTCCACCACGGCTACAGGACGTCTGAAACGCTGATGGAGGAAAGACTCAGACTAAAGAAACTTGTGGTTCCTACACCACGTTGTCAGCTCAAAGACATCAGGTAGGAGGCAGAGCGGAGATTTTATCATAAGTCTCTGGTGTCTGCATAAAGACTCACAAGCATAACTATTCATGACTAGTGGGCGGACCTCAAGGTCAGTGTAGCATGTGGGCAAATAGTACGAGCCACTTAAATCACAAATGCAGAGATGCTTCAGTCTCCGCCACCAGGTTAAACGCAGCTCGGATTCGAATCAGGAGTTTTTGAATCTCCGTGTCGACCGACGTGCCGCCGCCCCTACGAGAGAAACCCAGCAACTAAAGATTCAGTGTGACGCCGATTTTCATCACTTGCTGTGTGTTTCTGCCACAGTAACAGATTTTTGAGTTTAGATTTTACAGATCCAACGTCTCCTGCCAAGACCGGACTCACCCCGACGAATCAGAGACGTCTTTATACAAAACATATAAACACGACAGTGAACGACTTGTAATGGATCAGAATGTGAAGCCCAGGTCTGAACCTGTTTATCCAAAACTGGTGTAATACTGATGTTCATTCAAGAGAGACAAAAAATAAACCTGATAATGTGATTCAATACAACACCAGCACTAATGCAACCTAAAAACTGTCTGTTCTTATAAGCGTGTTTACAAAAACTGAAAACTTCAACACACAGTATGTGACCATGAGACCAGCGGTCTCTCATGAAATAGCGTGGGATCATGGGAGTTGTTGTTGTCTTCGTATGGGAGGTTTTTACCAGCAGCTGAATTATCCTCAGAGGTTTCCTCCTCTCCACAACAAACAGAGCAGCTGATTATAACCAGTAAAAACACTGAATGAAGCAGCGTTTACATTTAAAGTCAGTGTTTCACCGACACTGGAGACGTCAGGGACGAGCTGGGAGCTGAGATCGCTGCTAACCTTTGTTTCTTTAATAACTTATGAACCAGACGTTCAGGAGGGTTTTACCGTCAGCTGAATGATCCACAGAGGTTTCCTCCTCTCCATCACAAACGGACCAGGAGATTGAAACCAGCAGAAACACTGAATAAAGCAGTTTCACTTTAAAAAAGTGGACACTGGACGTTTGGAGCTGAGCTGTCTCACATTTCCTCAGCTTGTTTCTCTCATAACTTCAGATCCAAACATCCGACGACTAAAATCCTTCATCTGGATAAAATATAAGGCTGAAAACCACCAAGGTGTAAAAAGTGAATCTTATAAATGTGACTGAAAAATGGATAAAAGGTCAAAGACAAACACAACACTGACACATTCACATAGAGGATATGATGTCACTGACAGGCGACCAATGAAACGGAGCGTTAGCATTTATTAACTTGTCAACTAATGTAGTTAGCAAATAACAACAACAACTACCCTGTAAAATGAAGTTTAGATTTCAGATTCTCCAACTAATAAGTGGAAAGATCAGGTTCACTGTTTCCCAACAACAGCTTGAAGTCTCACTATCAAACCTACTGAGGCTGCTAGAGTGCGTCAGCACCCTCATCCAAAAAATGACTTCCCAAAATGCACCAGGGCACGTGGTTTTTAGTTTGTTTCTGTCCGTTTCAACATCTCGTTGTTGCCTTTTACATTTTTCATATTTTGTTGTCCTTTAATTATTTACCATCTTGATTTTTAAGGTGGCAGACGTTCTACAGTGAGATGTTCGTCTACATCCCGGGGCATTGTTTATGTTTATGTTTATTGTTCCATGTGTGTTTTTAATAATTTATATTTTCCCTCTCAGTCACTGTCGTAACCTGCAGAACGTCTGTAGCGATTTCAGCTCTGTTGAATTGACCGACCAGGAAGACGACATTAGAATGAGACTTCAAGGTTGAGAGCATTCTGTGTGTGTGTGTGTGTGTGTGTGTGTGTGTGTGTGTGTGTGTGTGTATAATAATGAATCCTGCTTCATAATGAATAATAATGAGCTACCTGATTGACCCCTGCAGTGACATCGGCTCCACTTTGCCAAAGCACAGGAAGGTCGGAGCAGAGGGGTCAGCTGTTCACCTCCACATGGGAACTGGTGTGCAGAGAGTGTCCTGCTCAAGAACACTTCAGTATGGCAGCCGCTTTCCCAGACACAAGCCCCCGCAACACCACCACCACCCCCACCACCCCCGCCACCGACTAATCTCAAACACCCCGAGGCTCCAACAAAAACCTCCTGCTCTGCTCTTGTTCTCAAAGTATGAACACAGCTGTAAACTCACACTTCTGCTGGAGGAACTCTACAGAAACCTGTGGCTGCTTTTACTTCAACAACTTTAATATAAAGTACAATCTGCTCAGAGCTCTGCAGGGATGATGTCATTCTGTAGTTCAACCAGGAAGTAAGCATCACCCTGGTTCCCGCCACAAAAAGCCAATGGGATTTTTCCATTTCCAAACAACAGTTTCTGATCCTGACAGTTTTCATTCTGCAGAACAATCTTCACTAATGAACCACTCTATGATGTTTGAAGCCTAAACATAATCAGCAGAAACAATGTTAGGCTATAAACCAACTACGTCCACACGACCACGTTTTCATTTTAAAACAGCATCAAACGATCTCCGTCCAGACTATCACACCTGAAAACACACATACACACCTGACCATTCACGTACACTGAGCACGTGCGAGCCGGTGTAAACAGGAAGCAGATTTGTCTTCTCTGCAGTTGATTAGTTACAAAAAATAATAGTAACGAGGAAAAGTAAAGACAGCTGCAGAGTTAAAATGCAGAATTTAACTGAACAACAGCTGCTAGCAAAAAACAACAAGGTCAGTAACACTTGTAATTAATTATCCGTGTTGTATTCACCACTGGTAGTCGAGGCTGATGAGAGCCAATCAAGAGAGACCGTGTCTACGTCATTGTTTCCAAAGGTCTCCGGTCCCCAGAGTTTTCAAACTAAAGCGGGACCAGCAGAGTTTCCAAAAGCTCCAAAACTCCACAGTCGTAAATACAGCAAGAGAAAACAAAACAAAGCAGTGTGGACGAAGCCTAACCTGGACTGATGAGTAGATCTGTCTTCATATTCAACGCGACGACGTTTAACGTCCCCGACGACCTCAGGAAGAATTCAGGACTGTGGTATTTACTGACTGATTTTATGTTGTAGAATAAAGCATGAAAATGTCTGGAGCTCGTGTTAAACCACAGACTTTATCTCAGTCATCTGACCAAAAACACATTCGAAAAAACCCAGAGACTTCACGACCAGGAAACAGGAAGTGCTAACATGCTAACTTAGGCTCATCCCCGCTGCTGCAGCCTGCATTAAAACTAAACCCACCTCCATGACATCTACCACCAGAGAGAAAGAAACCGAAACCACTCTAAAACAGAACAAACAGCAGTATCGACAGAGTGACCGTCAAACAATCAGCCAAACTATCAATGTTTTAAACCGATCAATACTGAATGACAGCTGAGTGTCAGGGAGGACTGAGGGAATGAGCCTTTATCCTCCATCTGAAGGTTGTATCGAGGGCAGGGGAGTCAATAAGCTGCGGCTGTGTGTGTGTGTGTGTGTGTGTGTGTGTGTGTGTGTGTGTGTGTGTGTGTGTGTGTGTGTGTGTGTGTGTGTGTGTGCTGATGGACACTGGAGTATTTCCCTCTGGTGCAGCGTGAACACAAGAAACACTGAATCCACTCCAGGTCGTGTTACTGTGTTACTACTTCATTTCAATGCAGTTGAAGGGACAATTTACATAAAGCTGAATATCAAATAACTGTAATAGGCTCGTTGGAATATGACAACATCTACGGCCCAGTTTATTCTGTAAACAAAAAGGTGCCGTCTAATATTTACTGAGCTCAAGTGTCTCCAGAGAAAAAGTGACTGTTCTACTGAAGACAGACTGAAACTGTTCAACCTGCAAATCACCGCATGCAAACAGGAGACTGAACCAAATACTGTTCAACATACTCACAGATTAATGTGCATGCAGAGATTAACACAGACTTTATTATAATTATTATTAATGTTAATCCGACTAATCGTTTTTATCGATTTCCTCTGCAGCGCTACAAAATCCATCCCAGAATATGTTAATGGTATGACAAATAACTCACACATCTCTACAAAACGGGCTGAACATTACTAATCACCAGATCTGAAATCAAAGCAGCAGCAGTGTCTGTGAAGAGGAAAAACCTTGAGGAGTCTGGATCCTTGATTCGATGTAAACAAATCAAACTTTCCACAAATTGTGCTGCACACATTGAATTCCTTTAAGCTCCTCCAGTGTAAAGGTCTGTGTCCATGTGTAGTGTGATTATAGATCAGCTCTAGCTTCTATATTAATACTGTGAAAGTATCAAAGCCTCAGTCCACAGAGAAATGCACACAGCCTGTATTCAGAAACTGAGCCTTAAAACCAGCCGTCAGGACTTCTGGAACTTTGTGATGTCACAACGAAGCAGTCACCAAGCCCCGCCCACCTGGACCCACCATCCAAACCTTGCAGGATTTGGTTTCTCTGAGTGTTTTTACCTGAAATCTGCTTTATTTTTATTGGAACAGTCAGCCAATCAGAAGAGAGGCTCAGAGCCTCCTCTCTTCTGATTCTGATCGTACCAGTTGCCTGTTACTTCAGGACAGCCGTTGCCAGCTGCAGTTAGCGAGCTAGCTGTTTAACCGCTAACAATGGGCTTGTTAGCTGCGGCTGAACTTTTAATGACGCGATGTGGACGATTCATCAGAAGAGTAGATCATACGCCAAGGTAAGATCGAGCCTCCTCTCTTCTGACTGGCTTACCAACCACTGAGATGGTTTTTGGTTCTTAAAACCACAAATATATCTTCTTATGGATCAACACTTCAAATAAAACACAGAAGAAGAAGGAAATATGGAGCTTTGATTAAGGATACCATGTGCTTTGGCTTCAATAAAAAAAACTTCAAACATAAAACAAACAAACAAACAAAAAAAAACAATCAATGGTTCAGGACGAGCAGGTTGGCTGGAGATGAATAAACAGGTAACAACCAGCAGCTGTCAAACTGTTAAATATACATAGAGCTCTTCGTACAGTGCGGAGCGCCGTCTGCTGCACGCCTCACTCTGCTGTTTGTGGGCTCCGTCCATCTGTACGTAATGTGAGAGACTGTACGTCCGTATGTTTCCGTGGCAATGTCACCGCCACAAACTGTAGCACATTTCTGCTCTTGGCAGAGGAAGTGACTGTGTTTCTGAAAAGGCGCCAGCGCCGGCTCATTACTGTGATTATGTGGACTTCAAAATCAGAAAGGTTGAGCTCTGATGAAAACGCAGCCTGACATTCCTCTGAGGCCTATAGCAACAACATGGGCTTTTCAAAGCCATCGATTCCCCCCCGAACACACACACACACACACACACGCGCACACACACACACACACACACACACACACACACACACACACACACACACACACGTATTTGATGGAGTGACTGCCTGTTTCCTATGACAGCAGAGCAGAGTGATAAAGGCTCTTAAACTGGCTCCTCGCCGTATTTAGAAACCAGAGAACCGGACGCACGTGCGCTGTGGAGGGAGTCGCACGCCGGGTCAGGGCGATGTGGACCGACGAGCGATGTGCATGTTTGTGTCCACATTCAGATCCTCGTGTGGCGGTTGTATTTTGTCTGCGAGTGTGTGTGTGTGTGTGTGTGTGTGTGTGTGTGTGGGTGTGTGTGTGGGTGTGTGTGTGTGTCACGGCTGTTGTATAGCCGGCGTGTGCGAGTAGTGGAGCAGGTGCATGTGTTTTTTTTTTTTGTAACTGCTGTTTTTATGCAGCACGACTGCGATGTGTCGTGAGGCCAATGCAGATGCACGAACAGACTCTCACACAGGTATGAGGAATCATCTCAATGAATCACACACACACACACGCACGCACACACACACACACACACACACACACACACACACACACAGATAGAGAGGCACGCACAGCGAGCTCAACGGCCTGTTGGTTTGGGAGAGAGAGAGTGGGGGGAGGGAGGGGGTGGGTGGGTGGGCGGGTGGGGGGTATTGGGGCCGTTGCCATGGAAACTGGCTCTCCGTGCCAAAGCTGCGGGGAGCAGGGAGGCGGACGTAAACACATGGTCACCATGGTAACCCTTTCGTTGCCAGTGGCTCCCGACTGTCTGATGGACGGACTGATTACATCTCTGTATCTGATGTCAACCTGTTAACGTCTGAAGGTTTACCTGCGTCTGTCCAGGTGTCAGTCCACCTGTCTGTCGGTCCACCTGTCTGTCAGTCCACCTGTCTGTCCGTCCATCAGACAGTCGGTCCACCTGTCTGTCAGTACACCTGTCTGTCCGTCCACCTGTCTGTCAGTCCACCTGTCTGTCGGTCCATCAGACAGTCGGTCCACCTGTCTGTCCGTCCACCTGTCTGTCAGTCCACCTGTCTGTCGGTCCATCAGACAGTCGGTCCACCTGTCTTTCTGTCCACCTGTCTGTCAGTACACCTGTCTGTCCGTCTGTGCACGTCTCACAGAACTGACAACACGTCGTCGCATCTGTCGGTGCATTAACACCGACCACATATGTGATCGTGTATTCTCCTTTAATTCGGTCTGATTGGACAGGTGACATCAACACCTGAGTTAAACACAACACAAAATACGTTGCAGTTTGTCAGAAGTCAAAAATAAAATGAGTGAGAGGGAATTAAAAAGTTTTATGAGTGACCTGATTTCTAAAGCGTCACAAACATCAAAGTCTTCAGTGCATCGAAAACAAAGTCGAGCCGCGGAGATTTGTACGGCTAAAACCAACTATTTATGTTCAATTAATCTGACATATTTATCTGTCTGAGCAACAAAATGTCAGAAAAAAGAAAAAACAAACATCAATATTTCTCAGAGTCTGAGTCCAAAACTAAAAAAAAAATCACCTTTTCATCACAGAGGACAAAGAAAACTAGTAAACAGTCGTATTTTTCACAGACAGAAACAACTAACTGCTGCTTAATCTGTACAAAGTGCAACATTTACTGGACAGTGGGATTTAACGCTGCGAATCAATCCGCTGTGGGTCACGCAGCAGATGAAACCAACACACCTGTCGGTTGATCACGTCCGAAATGTTCTGCAGCTCTGACACGATGCGGCACCACGCTCAGCTAAAACTACACGAATACAAAAAACACAGCGAAGTCGACTCCTCCGCTCCGGTTCAGGGTCGGGAACCGGAGCAGCAAAGTGATGAGTCCGAGTCCCGGAGGTCGGACACCTGGAGGAACAGGTGAGGGGGCTCCTCTGCTGGTTTTAAAGTGAGTGTTGAAGGTGGAGGAGGAGTGGGGGGGGTCATCTACCTTCTGCTGCTGCTGCAGTATTTGGATTAACTGCACAACATACACATCTTAGATTTTTCATCTCTTTCAATGAGACGACTCAAAACTTCCTGCAGCTTTTTAAAGACCTTAAATTCCTAATTCCTTCTACAACAAGAGGGTTTTGTAAAACTACTTGTAATTCTTTAACTTATTTTCCTTAACCCCTTTTTTAAGTTTATTTATTGTGTTGTTTCATTTGATTCTGATCTTTTTACTTGTGTTTGTCGTTTGTTTTTTATCTGTTTGGACGTCGTCGGTTCGGAGACGGACTCTGATACGAACCTGGTGCAGTGACACTGTGAGAGAGACGGGGGCTCTGGTGGAGCAGAACAAAGGGGGGAGGGGGGACACACTGTTTCTGTTCAACTGTATCAGTGATCTATTACATTCTGTACGACTTTAAACGCCGATAAGAAAAACACCTTGAATAGAAAGGTTAAATCTACACATGCGAAACAGCCTGAATGTTTAACGTTCCAATGGTTATCAGCCGGTAACCATCACTGTTACCAGCTGTCAGTCAAACATGGAGCTAAAGGAGCATTTCTGATCCGTCTCCAAACACATTTTCTCCTTCAATAACTTGAATAATTAACAATAAATGTATAAATTACCGTGACATGGTTTTTTTTTTTAAACTGATTTCATGCGTCAGATTTCTCTTCCTGTCGTTAATCCTGCAGATTAACGTCTCGTATTTTCACCATAAATACGATTCCTCAATAAAGTAAAAGTTATTTACTGGCACGACACACGTCATTAATTCCTGCAGCACTTGTTCCCCCTGCTGTGCGGCTCCACTTGAGTCACTGTGAGGTCAGAGGTCAGAGGTCAGAGACAGAGCATGCGTGACGCTGGCAGGGATTCACAGTCTTCCTGAGAAAAGTAGATACTTCCTGTCAAAGAAAGCTCGAAGCTGAGTTTTTCTGGTAAAACACAGGATGCACTATTGAACTAATTAAAAAAAGAAAAAACAGCAAGAAAAACATCTGAGAATATTTAACAAAAACCGTTTGAGTGAAACCACAAAGATTTGCTTTCAACTAAACGAGTCTTGAAGATTTTAGTCGGAACAGAACAGATTTTCTTTTTAAATGAAATCTCCAACAGAAGTTCAGATTAGCATCTGTGACGGACTGAAAGCTTCTCCTCTCCAAGACGTTCCTCTGATGACTTCCTTTAAATAGACTTTAATCTGGCAGCGGGCAACGTGAGCTCTGGAAACATCAGCCCCGGACCCCGCCGGGCCAACAGTTCTCCCTGCAGGGCTTATTACCTGTTCAGGTTCCCACCTGAGCAGGGGGTTCTGATCACTAACACCTGGGCTGAAGAGTCCAGGACGGAGAGCCACTGAACCTGGAGCCAGGATCGTTTAACCCAGTTTCAACAAGGGCCAAAAAAGCCAAAAATAAAAGTCCAGCTCGGCTTCATCTGACCTCATTTCCTCAAAGGGTTAATCGGGACTAACCAGGAGTTATTGATCATTTACAGCAACGTAATCTAACGAAGATTATTTTATTACCATCAGCCGTGCTTCTAATTTAAATACACAAGAAAACAAAAAGAGAGAAAGAAGTGAAATCATCCAAACCAGAGCTTGTGCAGCGATGAAGGACACGGGTGTAAACTAGGCCACGAGTAACACAACAGAACCACTGCTCGCCAAGTAGGACACATTAGCATGATACCACAAACTTCACCTGACACAGGAAGGACGAGCGGCGTTCTGCACCCCCCCCCCCCCCCCTTCCGCCGCCTTTAACAGCCAATAAACTATTCTAACTGAAGATCAGAGAGGGCGGGGGGGAACGCCACGCGCTCATTACCTCGTTGATTCTGATCGGTCTCGTGAGTAAATCTCACAGTGGGAATTATTTCCACGAACAAAGGAGTCGATTATTTTAAATATTCAGACATTAATCTGTATCTTCTTCCTCGCAGCAGCGATGACACGAATTCCCCAACAGATCGATGATTCATCTCAACATCCTTTAGTAAATGTCACCTGCCAACAACCGGATCTCAAACGTACATTCGCTCTGAGGGGGGGAAAGAAACTATAGAGGCGTCTTTATTACGTCAAACACTGTTGTTTTCATATTGTGTATTATGTGTGTTATTTCAGCCTGTTTTCCCCCACGCCGTGCCAGATTGCTGTAATTCACAGAGGTTCGCTCCAGGTTCTCTGCTCACCTTAGACAAACCAGAGGAAGCATGAGTCACCTGAGTGGTTTCAACACCTGCCTTTGAGGAGAGGAAGAGAAGCCGAACTTCTGATGCCGTCTGAACTGTAGTGGAAACTTTTAGTGTGATTGTTTTTTGAAGCCTGTATTCTTATTGTGATGGTAAAGATTCGTAGCATCACTTTGTATGTGTGCTCTCGTGTTGACCTCGTGTTGACCTCATGTTGACCTCGTGTTGACCTTCCTGTTGTCCTCGGGTCAAATGTCCTCAAATGTTTTTATTTCACAAATCTGCTTTTCTTTCATGTTAATCGCCTGAAAATAACATGGATGGTTCTTCACTGCACTTTCCTCAAATGGAATTTAATTATCACTATTTTCAATGAATTTTGGGAGTTTTATTCAAATTTATAACATCTGTGTTCTTCCTGGGTCAAATTTGAGGAAACACTTTTTTTCCTCCATGTTTTTTTTTTTTTGTTCGTCTGTGAAAACGATTCTCGAGGGACAAGTGAACATTTTTTATTTTTTTATTTTTGCTTTGGTCCCCAGAACAAATAAAATCACTTCTCTTAGACTGATGAAAAAAGTTAGAAAAATTATCCTTTCCAAAAAACTAAATTTCACTTGCCTTTCAGGACTTCCATAACTTACACAACAGCAGCAGAACGTGAACTTTGCCTGAGTCTTGTGATCAAGGACTGAGTGGACGGGGTGGGGCACTCTAATAAATTATATTTATTATTAATTAAATCAATTCTTAATCGTATTTAGAGGTCCTCTTCGTTGGAATTCACTAGGATCAACTTTGAAGTCGTTATCTCCTTTAATAACTTTTAAAACATTTAAAAAAAAAAAAACATCTTTCATCTAAATAAAATGTTTGTCTCCATGTTTTTGTTTACGTGATGTTGTGATGCTTTATGTTGGAAGTTTTTATAGACGGGTTGAAATAAAGGCAAAGACTTTGTAAATCTCTGTTTATCTCCTGCACATTTTATAAATCTTTTTACTGTGTGAGTCTCACTGTATGTGCTTTGCAAATAAACTCAACGCAATTCAACATGAGGGAAACACTGAATCATTATCATTTCTGGAACATGGCAGAAAAACATCTAAACAGATGAAGTTAAGGCAGAAACTGATTTCGACTCAAACGTCCCGGCTCCTCAAATCAAAGACATCAAAACGCCGCAGAGACGAAGCGTCAGTTTTTATTTCATTTAATTTTCTTGGAGTCAAAACATCAACTAAAACAAGTCACCAGTCTCATTTACTCCCTTTCTTTACTTCCTCCCAAACAACAATAAAAATACATTGGAAAGTGCGTTGACCTGTATCCTTTAAAAAGAACCAGACACTATGAGACGAGGAGCCGTAAAAACATCCTGATCAGGCCTGAACCTTTGTGTGCATGTCAATCAGTGACACAAAAAGGTTTTAATTACATGAGAATAAACGATTCTGTCGCTCACCTCGCTCCATGTTCACTTCCTTTTCCTCCCTGTACAGAAAACGACTCGGCGGACACAGGTACAGGTAACCTACAAGCTAAAATTAGCCGCTAAGCTAACTCCGGATCAGTAATGACCCGAGCCGCTGCTGCCATCCATCTCCACAACAACGGAGCAACTGCAGCCCACACACACACACACACACACACACACACACACACACACACACAACATAGTGGCATCACGTCATGGCTCAATGTGCTTACATGACCAACTACACAAACTCACACACACACACACACACCACACACACACACACACACACACACACACACACACACACAAACTCACGAGTTTCTCCCTCACTCCCACACTGACACTGCATGGCCCAATGTGCTTACATGGCTGACTACATACACATACATGACTTTCAACAGTCATTCTTAAACATCTTAAGCACACACACACGCACGCGCACACACACACACACACACACACACACACACACACACACGTACATGCACACACACACACACAGATTTACAAGCTTCATGGCTCAATGTGCTTACATGGATGACTACGTGCATAAAAAAAAAGAAAAATAACAAGAACACACTGACTCTCCTTCATGCACGCACACACACGTTACTCTCAGACACACATACACACACACAAGCACGCACACACACATACACACACACGCACGCACACACACACACACACACACACACACTGAGCCTCCAGTGACGTGCTGCAGTGTAGCAGCCTCTGCCAGCCAAGTAAAGCCGAGCGAACACAGCTGAGGGAGGCTGCCTGCAATCACACTGCCTATGAATCAATAATACTGCCTCACAAACAAGCAGCACGCGTGCACACACACACACACACACACACAACACACACACACACACACACACACACTGTGTCTCTGTCACGAATATAGACCACGAGCGCTGCAGTCTCATCAATGCTGCCGCTGCTTTTCAGAGATACAACGCCAAGCAAGCAGTGCTCAGAGAGATGTGGCTAACGCTAACGCTAGGCTAACAGCCTCTGTCAGCGTGGACGGGTCGACACGTGTACAACCCCCCGGTGCACCTGGGTAATAGGTCAAATTCATTTACGTTACACAAGATCAACAACAATCACACTTCCTGTTTCTGCTCATATCGACCATCACACCATCATGACATCACAGTGACGTCGACACACCAACACTGTTTTAGACTCATAGGAACATTTTCGTTTCACTCAATAAAGTTTATTCTGAAAAACAACAACATGTTAATGTGGGTCAGTCACATCTGAGCTGCACCCAGTCCATTCAATAAGCTTCCCGCCCCTGATAAGACTCGGTGCATCAGACTGAGGCAACAGTTATTGTGAAAATGCTGTTTAGCAGAGACATGAACTGAATACACAAACAGAGACACAACAACTGTGTGAAACACTCAACTTGCAGCGACAATCACAAATTTATAAGAACACATTAAAAAAAAAACGAGAAAACCATGGTTTTAACCGCTTTAAATCAAAAACGAAAAATCTTTGCTGTCACAATTAAAAAATGAAAATCAAGAACACCAAATCAAAAGAAATGGTCCAATTGTGGTGTTTGCAAATGTTTGTTTAATTGAGGTATGAAGAAAGGTAGCCAGGTGACACGGAAGTAAAGGTAAATATTTCAAAATAAAAGCTGTAAAAGGTTATTAATTCAAACTACACAAGTAAATAATACACCACGCTCAAAACTGTCTGTCTGTGCTTGAGTGATGTTGCACTTTTACAGAATGGCAACGCGATCCGTTCAGCTTTTATTTTGAAAGATTTACCTTTCCCTTCAGTGCCACCTGGCCACCTTTCTTCAATCTTCGATTAAGCAAGGAATTTGCAAAAACAAAAATTGGACCATTTCTTCCAATTTGGTGTTTTTGTTTTTTTGTTTTTTGTAATTGTGACAACAAAAATACACCAATTTCCTTTTCTGGTATAAAACGAAAAAACAAACTGCCTGAACGTACACAAACCCACAGAGGAGCCGACACGATCGACTAAATATTTCAACACCCACATTTACTGCTTCGCTTTAAACATATGAAACTATGTTTTTAGGAACCCTTTAATTTCTCATCTGTTTCACCGCCTTCGTGCGTCCGTGTGACGTTTCTGTTTCTATAAATTCCCTGCAGTCACTTTGTAACGTGGCGATCCCTCCGATTCAACTGTGTGACCTTTTACTGCTCGTTTATTGTCTCGTAAAAGCGAAACGCAGCCTTGTTTCAGAAAGTTACTAGAAAGAGGCTCCTGTTCCCCCTCAGTCTCCATCACACTGATAAATCCGGACATAAATCTCTGCGGCCGATTCAAGGAGGCCGACGGTGGACGGTCAGGGAGCTGAGGAGTTCTGTTAATATTTAATCTGCCTTTTTAAAACAAGGGGAGTCTGATGAAGGAGACAAAACTGACTGAAATAATCTTGATGCTTATCCAATTTTTAAACAGAAAGTTTTCTTTAACATATCCATTCATTTCTGAGAAACCCAGAAAACGTGGGCAAGCCGACATGAAACTGGGAAAGAAAAAGGATCCACCAAAAACTTGAGGAAAGGAACGCCAGCTGAGAGGAAAGATGTTTGAAAAAAAAAGATGGAAGGAGGGAGGAGGAGGAGGAGGAGGAGGAGGAGGAGGAGGAGGAGGAGGAAGCCTCAGCCATTCAGGTGAGTACGCAGAGATGATCAAAGCGAGTGAATCTGGGCCTCAGACAGAAAAGAATTCAGTCTTTTCTCTGCTTCACCTTGAAGTGCGGAAAAACCCAGTTTCACACAGCAGCTGCTGATTCATGAAACGTGGTGGGAAAAAAAAACCAAAACAAAAAAACAAAATCTCTGCTCTGTGAATTCTTTTTCAGTGTATAGAGCAGTTCAGTTCCCTTTATGAGCATTCATCACATGGGGGGGGAACTATAGCTGTGAACTCAAGGAGAGGCATCAGAGATCAGTTACGATGCTGCAGCATTACACGCATGAACGTAACTTGCACATTAGGTGTTCAGCAGTAGCAACTAAACAAGCTAATTACACTGTGATTTATCATCTCTGTGTGAGATCTGCTGTAAGTTTGAGACAGAATATTGTTACAGGATTAGAGCGGCTCCCGTCAGGAACAGATCGGTACGTAGGGTCGTGTACGTAGCGACAGAGGCTGGCGACCACAGCAGAGAGTTAGCGGTTAGCGGTGTAGCTGTGAACGTAGCACGACTCTTCCAAGACCCGAGTTCCCACGTCTCCCCTGAATGCAACTACAGGAGTCGTTTTTAGATATTTGATGCGTTTACTGTCGATTTAAAAGAATAATCCTAAAACTTCTTCAGGCAGGAAGGAGTGCAGAAAGGTGGAGATGTCCAGACAAGACGCAGGAGAGAGACTCTGAGGTAAAAGACAAAATAATCAGCTGGCCCTGAATTTAAGAGAGATTATCACTAGATAATAGAATAAATAGAATAAATAGAAATGATGTGACTCAGATGTGATGTGATGCTTTTATCCGCTTTAAAAAAAAATTTTAATATCTGTTCAAGATATTTGGGAAAAAGACTTTATAAATTAAAATATTAATAGTAGTAGAAAATACAGATAAAAATAATAAAAGTTACATTTTAAAAACTATGAGCAACACTAATAACTGCAGGCTCCAAAATGAGAGAGAAAAAACTAGATTTCATGTCGCTCTTATTCAGAGTGAGGAGCTGAAACATCCTCCACCTCCTCATCATTTTTGAGAAGTGACAAAATGAAAAATCCATGAACACAAACCTGCGTTCAGATGATGCAGCTCACACGGCATGGAGAATATTCAGCATTATTTCCACAATACTTTTAATTTTGTTCCCCAAAGCTGTGCAGCACCACAAGCAAAAGTCAAGCAAACTCATCAAGTGGCCACAGAAAAGTGACAAACACAATCACCGCCCTCCCAGACGGCGTTTATCTGTCGGGAGAGTGGTTACAGACGTTTACGATGAACTTCAGATACTACACAGTCTCCACACAACACCTGCCGGATCACTAACCTCACGATTACACAAAAATGTTCCTGTTTTCCCTCCAACCTGGCACCGCAGACGTGTTTTGTTTACGCCAGGAGAGTGTGTTAACAACATCACCATCTTTCCCCCCATTGTCGTTCTTCCAACACGGCGGCGCAGCAGCCTCCGCGAAACGTTTCCAGAGAGGCAGCGATGACGTTATCGCTCTGCTGTTTTGAGATGTGGCAGGTTGATAACCAGAGATACCAGACACGCCTCGGCTGTATCAGAGAAAATCTCATCACTCTCCTTCTGTAAACCAGCTGATACAAACTGCTGAACGAACCACACACTCCTCGAAAAACAGACAAACTGTTAAAGGACGCTGTGTCTTTTCTGTTCCAGCTTCAGCTCAAACATCAGGTTCAGATGTGGCACCACAGACCTGTAATCATCCTGTGACCAAACTTTCTCCGGCTGGAATGATGAGGCTCGTGTGCCTGAGGAAATCATCAATACGATCAGTTTTACAGTGAATTACAAGCTCGTGTGAAATCACTTTACTTGATATGTTATTGATTAAGGAGTTCATCCTTTTCAGGCCTCTACGAATGATTATACACAAGTCAAATCAACACACTCATTAAAATGCAGTCGCTAACTACATCACAACAGCTGAGACGAAGAGTCTGATTTAACAGAACAAAGAGACTGTAGCTCTGCTAACAGCTCTGCTAACAGCTCTGTGAACTACAGTGCTGCTGTGAGCTGACAACAGCTGCTAACAGGCTCAATGCTGACATGCTTAAAGCAAACAAGCTCAATGCTAACATGCTCAATGCTAATACGTTCAATGCTAACATGCATAAAGCAAACATGCTCAATGCTAACACTCTCTGTTTTATCCCGCTCAATGCTAACATGCACATTGCTAACACACTCAATTCCAAAACGCTCGGGGCTAACAGGTTCAATACAAACGGGCTCAATGCTAACACACTCATTGCTTACACGCTCAATGTTAACACTCTCAGGGCTAATACACTTAGTGCTAACAGGCTCAATGCTAACAGGCTCAGTGCTAACACACTCAATTCTAACACACTCAATTCTAACACACTTTGTGCTAACAGGCTCAGTGCTAACACACTCAATGCTAACACAACTGAGGAAAGAGCCGACTTCTTTCAACTCGTTTCATGTTTGTCTTCATGTCTCTGTCATAAGATGCTGGGGTGTTTTAAAGAACATAAAAACACAAACGTGGCACTTTCATAAAGATGTAACAGCCGTCACTGCTGGAGCCTGTGGAGATTTACTGTGTTTGACATTCAGGGTGGTTTCTCTCTGCTCTGCGTCACCCCGTCGACCCGCGAGCTGCACCCAGCCGTCAGAAAACTGGCCCACTTCCTCCTGCTACAGTAGAACCACAGAACTGAACTCTCACCGTGCTGCAGACAAAGTGTGGCTGCATTAAATCCTGGTGAAATCTCACTTCAACGGTCACAAGTGCAAAGTTTGTCAAGTCATGCACCAGATCAGTGAATTAAAAAAAAAGATTTAAAAATCATGTGCTCCATTTGTACAAATGTGCCGTTTGTTGGGAGAGAATGTGCGTTAGATAAATATTTCCCGGGGCAGATTCTCTGTGGCAGACGAGACAAAAACCCACAGAGACATGAGAGGAAGGTTCGTGAAAACACTCGCATCTTCACAGATTCACCTGTAACTCTGAGTTACACTTTGTTCTATACGTTTTTTTGTTTTTTTAATTATTAGATCTGCAAAAACACGTTTTATGTTCATGCCCATGTCTGTTTGTTTATTTATTTGTCAGCAGGATTACGCAAAAACTACTGAAGCAATTTGCACCAAACTTTATGGAGAGATGGGACCGGGTCAGGGAAGAACCCGTTTCAGGGGCGGATGTGTTTTTCAACTTTATCGACAATTTCTCAGGAAATAATGTAATGTAAATTTTTTAAAATATATTTATTATTTTATTTTATTTTATTTTTTATTCTTCAATATTTCTGGTGGCGATGTGACGGTACATGTGTTTGTTGCCTTTCAGTACAAGAAGTCCGGTTCAGTAGAGTGAATGTTTCAATAATTTTCTACATGCTGCACTTTAATGGATCTTTTATTTTATTATTTATTTATATATTTGATGACCTCCTGAAGCATATTAAGTAATATCATTAATACCTAGATCACTTTCTGGTGTTGGCATCTATGAGTTTGTACAATTTGGTCAATCCGGATCTTTCGTTTATTCCTTATAGGGTTGTGGGGGAGGGGCTGGAGCAGGGTACACCTTTGGACAGGTCACCAGTCTATCACAGTGCTGTCATACAGAGACAAACAACCACCACACTCATGTTCACACCTATTTAAAGTCGCCCATAACCTCAACCTGCATGTCTTTGGACTGCGGGAGGAAGGACGGAGGACCTGGAGGAAATCCACGAAGGCTCGGGGAGAACATGCAGACTTTTTTTTTTACATTACATCATTTCCTGAGAAACTGACTAAGTTGAATAATGCATCTGCCCCTTTAAGTGGATCTGCCCCCTGAATGCACCAAGTTCTTCCCAATCACTCCGTAAAGTTTGGTGCAATTTGCTTCATTAGGTTTTGCTTAATCCTGCAGACAAACAAACAAACAAACAAACAAACAAACAAACAAAGGTGTGTGTTATTCTAGTATCAGGATGTTTCAGTGGGATTGCGTTAATAAGAAACAGTTCGGCGTCCATGTTTGATTCTTGTGAGCTGCTGATGAAACACAACAACAGGTTTTAAGATTCTTTATCACTGTGGACTGAAATCTGTCACTTGATTTAAAGAAACCTGGTGATAATCCAGCAGCTAACGGCATCGGATAATAACCACGGTAACGAGCGAACGATGAGGCCTCGTGCTCAGCTGAGAGTCTGCTGCGTCACCTCACACTCACAGAAACTCTGACTCATCACTCTGCTCCGCTTGACTCATAAATATTACAAAGAGCGAGACGTCGTCCGAACAACAAGGCAGGAAGGAACACCTCGAACATAACAACTCTACAACAACACCAGGAGCACGAAGGCGTCGGCTCTGAGGCCGTGAGGAAGGGACGACGGAGAACGGACGATTCTGTCCAAGACTTCCTGTACTGATCTGGACCTGAGGTAATCCTCCTTTCACAATGCAGGAAACTCAGTTTGCATCATCACTGACAGGTGTACTGTCATGTCCTTTATAGGTGTATCAAAGACGTGGCATCACAATGTCAAGCAGAAACTGTGAATAAGATTTGGACACTATGTTTTTGTTCTATTGAGGGGATTTTGGAATCCAATCCAAAGAAAAACAAGACCAGGTCAAACCCTCGTACATGTCTGGACCTCCTCCGATCAAATCCTGATTTTATAGCCACCACATCGTCTGACAAAATCACCAAACACACAAATGAAGGACAAAGACTGAACTGTATTTACTGTAACACGATCACTCAAGAGAGAAAGTTACAACAGACACAATATCTGTCATTTTTTTAAAGTTATTTTTTCAGGCTTTTGCCGTTATTACAGACATAGGGAGAGAGATGGGTCACAGGTCGGACTCGAACCCGGGCCGCCGCAGTGCAACGTAAGCCCTAATGTCACGTGCTCCACCAGGTGAGCCAACCGAGATGGACTATCTTTCTTATTTAGTCTCTCACACAGAGCACAGCCTCCGTCTGGGATCCACGATAGTTTAGTATTTATTTACTTCAACTCAGAATGTAAGATACTTTTATTAGAGGCAGATCTTTATGTCTAACTCCCTCTGTTTGATATGAAGAGTTAGTCATAATCGTTAGTACGAAGCCTCGTTACCAATGACCGACCTCTCGCTCCCTCTCTCTCTAATGTGTAGTTATTCCTCCGCCTCCTTTAGTAATAATGTGTATTTGCTGTAATGGAGGCGAAGCTCAGTGTATTGGAAGCGCTCCTCCTCTTCCCTGCATTTCCCGAGCAGCCGGAAAACCAGAGCGGCTTGGTAGACTGTGGCTCGGCACTGTGCTGACCAATATGGTCAGTCAGTCAGTCAGTCAGTCAGTCAGTCAGTCAGTCAGTCAGTCTATAGGACTGGCCACGCTGTTGTGATCCAGCCAAAAAGATTGTAAAAAGGAAGTGATTTCAGACGCTTGTGAACGAATAAAAACAAGAATGTTTCCTGCCACAGGAAGCTAAATCTGGAGAGACCTGATCCTGCAGTTTAACTTCACTGAGTAGATCTGCATCTACATCACAATCAACTATGAGACACAGACTCTTTTATACACAAATTTTTCAGAAAGTATTTCTAACAGACGGATGTGCAACTAGAATAATTTAAAAAGCAGAAGCGCCTGAGTTGATTCAGACAAAACACGCACAACGAGCAGACTGTGTGAGGTAAAGCACTGACTCTTGCTCAGTAGCTCAGCAGGATCCTTCATCAGAATGTAAATAATCACAATATTCATTTTCTCTCCCGGCGTCCTCGTCCTCTGATATTTCCCTTCATGTTTGAAATTCTGTCACAGTCCCAGCAGGATGGGAGAGAAGAATTACTAAACTTCAGTGAGTCAGAGAAGAACAGATTTACTTCTTCTCCCTCCCTCTGTTCAACCATCATTCACACAATCAGCAGTTACGGTCCCATATAACAGGAGCCTCTGTTCGGTAACGCGGGACCGCTGACCTCAGGATCAAAGTTAAGCTGCGTTCAGTATTAAAGGGCTCGTGAAATCGTCCAGAATGAGACTGAAGCTTAGAAAAATAAAACACAATCACGTTTTATTTAGTATCAAAGCTGCTTCTTGTATCAAGGTTTTTATAAATGACCTAGTTTTATATATATATGTGTGAGTGTGTGTGTGTGAGTGAGACAATACAAACCTGCTGCTTGTCCTTTTTGTGTATTTTCATCTTCTATCCCTTCACTGCATCTGTTAACAGAAGAGGACATCATTCATATTACTTCCAGAGAACAAACTGAAGCTTTAATATTCAACAACAGTGAGTGTGAGTACAGACGAAACACAGTAAGGAGAGGAAATGCACCGGACCGACTTTATACTATAACGATGACAAATACACACAAGTACGGGAGGAAGTGTGCAGGGAATGATGCATTCACTTTCCTGAAAGTCAATATACAGCTCTCTGTTTATTCAGAACAGCTCACACCTTCCTCACCCTCCAGAGGAGGAGGTTTACACGTCCTGTTACACACATTCACTCCTGGAAGCATCGAAGATCAACCGACGACTGTTAAACCAGTGCCTTGCTAAAGGACGCTAAATCTGCACTATACGAACAACTTGTGTCATTGAGCTTGTCCTCCCAGGCCCCCGGCCGTCAAGGGTATGGTATGTGCGTGGCGGCTGCTGTGGAACGTCTTGGTTTTCATTTCGACGCACATGTTAAAAACGGGTTAGAGCGGAGACGCTGCCTGCGTGACAGTTGCGTCGCGTGATCTAAAGATTCGGAGTCTCGCCTATTTTCCAAGCATGACGCGGCTCCCAGCAAAAACAGTCGGAGAAAAGACCGGTCGATGTCATAGTGACATCATACCAGTAACATGACATCAAACCGACACCTTCCACTATAGTTTCTATGTGCTGAATCTGATTATATAAAATACAAGTATATTTTTTAACCATTTTAGCAGCTGCATGTGGAGACAGAGACACTTTAGTGATGTTATTAGTCACAAATAAATCAGAAAAATTCATTTATAATAAAAAGAAATCCGATATTCCAGTAACCTGTGAACTCTATTGTTCAAGTTTCAAGGTGGAGTTTATTGTCACTCTCTGCAGATACAGTGATCAGTACACAGACACCTAATATATTCATGCTTATACATATACATATACACACATTACACTGCTTGGTATTCAGTTAGAAAGCCGCTGTAGAAAATGATGGAAACTGTGTTCTAACATGTGTCTGCCTCAGTGTCGTCTCAGATTAGATTTGAAAGTCTTTATTGTTCCCATGGGGCAGTTTCACTGCAATGTCACTAATCTGCTGCTATTTTTTTTAGTTTTTAGCTGAAATATTTTATTTATACATATTATATTATTTATCTTGCTTTTAAAGTAGTTGATTTTGCAGTTTTTCTTTCTTTGTACTGTCACTTTGCTGCTGTAATACTGCAAATTTACCCACTGTGGGACTAATAAATGAATATCTTATCTTATTTGGTTTGCAACAGTCGTCAATACAACCAATACACATCATAAATAGAATAAAATAGAGACATAAACCATCTAACATTCAGTAGATTTCATCAGAATAAGTTACAGTAAGATGTGAAGCACAGAGAGTCCGTCAGTATTTGTTAATTGCGATGACAACTTGTTTAAAAACCAACATAGATGAGCTCAAGTATTATTCTTCTTCTCGGAGTCGAACCTCTGAATGGAGAGGGTAATGGGGGTCTGCCAAGATGACCTTTGACCTCTGAGTGGCTCTGACATGATAAACACGGCCGAGATCATTCAAACACTTGTTTTACTAAAGGTTATAAAACGTGACGGCGTCATTACTTGAGGAAATCTGACATTTGTACTTAATCCTGCACCAATTTGCTTTATGCTCAACAAACCGCTCAAACGATCACCGATGCATTATTGATAGTTACGTTATTAATCAGGTATCTTCCAGCTGTGGCTCATTCTCATCCTGAAACAGGGAAACAAAACAAAACAAGGAAGCAAAACCGAAAAAGATACAGAACACACTGACACTGATTCAGTCTGTGTTGATGAACTGGCAGCAGAGAACAACTTCAGCTTGTGATTCAACACTCAAATGGCACATTCTCACTAAAATAGTCCGCTGATGATTAATCATTGGACGGCCATGACACCCACAGCGGGGGGGTCCGTACGGCAACAAGCTCATGAGCAATCTCCCTGCTCATGAATAGTTGTAGTATCAGAAGTGCCAAGGCAACACAACCTGTTTTTACCCTGATACACACTGCAGGTTAAAGCTGCAACGATTAGCAGGGTAATCAATTAGCAAGTGGACAGAAAAATGGAACTAAAAAAAAAAAAGGAACCAATCCTGTCAACTTGTGGGGACGGGGGGCGGGGCTAAATAAACCTGAAACCTAGTCAGTTCAGAGAGACAGTTAGCATTAGCACAACCGCTAACACTGTGTCAGTTACAAGCTAACCATCAACATAAACAAATAAGAAGATGCTAACTGCGCTAACGGTTCTGACCCGTCTGCTAGTCTCTGGTTCTGGTCTCAGACTCCTCCTCTGAGTCTGGGTCTGACTGAGGCTCAAACATGTGGCTGAGTCTCTCTGATGTTTCCTCCTCTCACCATCTTGATGGGGGCTTAAGGCCTCATCCAGGTTTCTCAACCAGGAAGTAAGAGAAGATGAAAACAAAGAAAATAAAGAAAACACGAATTATAGCAGAGGATTTTTACAGTTTAAAACATGTCTGGGGGAACTTGGAAAATGGCAAATATTTAATGATTCCTGCAGCTTTTCGATGTTGAAATTATTTTGCTTTTCTATATGTTAGAGTTTTGGTTTAGAGAAAAAAACAAAAAAGAAGATAGTGATTCTTTTATTGTGTTTTGCTGCTATATATATAAAAAAACAAACAAATAATCTATTAATTGAGAAGATAATTGGCAGATGAATCAATTATGAAAATAAACAAAGTCATTTCCGGACTGATAATCTAAAGGACAGCCATGTGCCTGTGTTTCTTAACTACATAACTTCTTGGGGATCACATGACGAGCCGTTTTCCCCTCGAGAAAGATCAAGAGTAGAACTGCTACCAACACGAAAACAGAACAGGAAGTGATAAGAGCTATAAACGTGTGAAAGAAAGACTCCACTAAAGGCTCTGCTGAGGTTTTAGCAGAGAGGTCGGTTGGTGTCGGTTTCACGCTGCAGTGACACAGCACGGCAGAGATGACGAAACAAATTCATTTCAAAATGACTTGAACAGAACGTTTTCACACGGATCCACACTCCGTCTGAGGCGCCTTCTCAGACTGAGTCACAGCAGCAGCGGCGGCGGCTGGGACACCGGGGGCCGGTTTCACTCAGGGAGGTGGAGGTGGACTGAAGTCTCCAGACCCCTTCACTTTTAGCACTTTCTATTGTAGGTTTCATTTCATACCTGCCTACAACGATTAATATTATGAGATAATGACGTAAAATGACGTTTAACTAAACGTCATTTATACAACAGATAGTTCCGACCAAGTAATCTGATTGGACGAGAGTCATTCCATGAGCGCTGATATAGAGAACAACAGCACTGGGACTTTTGACTACATGTATCACTCCGCTTCACAGGTGTTTTATTAACCGTTTATCAGCGTCGCATTGCGCTCGTTATCTATCTTAGATTGAATCAAACAAAGATGAAAATATTTCCATAAATAACATTTGAGTTAAATGATGGTCGTCAGGAGAGGATGAAGGAAGACACCTGGATACTTCAGAAACACCTGAGGTAACATGGAGACAGAGTAGCAAGCTAGTGTGCCCTGTGCAGGTCAGGAACATGTTAATGTGTTGCTAAGCAACAGTCCAGTACCAGTCCACCTGCAGAACTATTTGACTGTTCAAACAAATCATAATTTTTTGTTGTTTATTTAAATAATATGGCGCTCGACCTGCGGCCTCGTACCTATGACCGGATCACAGCCGTGCTGATATTCAGTACGACATCACGACCTCCAGTCTGATATTACTTAATTATATAGAGCCTCTCTGGTCTTAACGACCACTCAAAGCACTTTACACTACTACTCACATTCTCACACACACACACACACACACACACACACACACACACACACACACAGATGATGCATCAGGGGAAATCTGGGGTTCAGTATCTTGCCAAAGGAAACTTCGGCATGAGGGCTGGAGGAGCCGGGGATCGAACCACCGAGCTTCTGATGAGCGGACGACCCGCTCCGCCTCCTTACAGCCTACAGTTATACGTCCTGTCTGTCTGCGCAGAGAGCGGCGGGTTGTGGGTTGCCAGGTTGGGGTGACAGATGGGTTGAATTTGTCTGGCAATTTGGAGGAACGTCAGACAAACATGAAACATATGGATGCGTGTATGATTATTTATAATAAAGGTGGATGGCCGTGCTAATTACAGGACACTCTCGGGAAAAACAGGAGTGTTGGCAGGTGAAATTTGTTTTTAGAATTTTTTTTGCAAATTTATTAAAAATAAAAAACTAAAATCTCTCATTTACAGAAACATTCACACCTTTCATCCAGTTCTCTGTAGAAGCCACTTGCAGCCGTTTCAGCTCCGAGTCTCTACAAGCTTTGACACCTGGATTTGGCCATTTGATCTCTCTGGTCTCCTGAACTCTGGAGCAGGACTTATCTGTATTTGGCTGCATCCACCCCCCCACCCCCCCTGCTGCTGAGAACACCCCCCCCCCCCCCCACCCACAGCATGTTGCTGCCACCAACTTGCTTCACCATAGGGATGATATTAGCCAGGTGAGCAGTGCAGAACTCCTTCAGACTGTCTCATGACTGTAACTCAAAGAGAGAGAGAAAGCCTTTCACCTACTTATTTCATAACTAACAGTCAATGTTTTATCATGAACATATAATTGAATTTTCTATTCGACCCGTTCTCAAATGTTTTTATATCAGAAATCTGGTTTTCTTTCACGTAATCGCCTGAAAATAATGTGGACGGTTCCTCACTACACGTGCTGCAAATGTAATTAATGATCTTTATTTTCATTGAATTGAAACAAGGTCTATTTTTATGTAAATGAGGTTTATTGACCATAAGAGTTGGAATGAAACTCATTACATGAAATTGCAATTATTAGGTAATAATTTTACATTTGTGTTTTATAAAACAGATCAGGTCAATTTAGACGCAACAGTAAAAAAGTTGTCAGTTCTGAGAAATAAAATCTGAGGCGGCCGTGAAAATGGAAATCGTCTGTCGTCTTCTAACTTGTTTAAAATCAAAAGATATTAAATTAACTATCACATAAGACAAAAGACATGAAAGATTGTTCAGTTATCAAAATAATTACAAATTAATTTCCCGTCTTAACGAATCATTTCAGCTCGTCACTTTATTCGAGGTTATAATAAATGAACTTTTAGCTGAAAACGACTCGAGAGAAAGGACGTTGATGTGACATCATGATGACTCTCACTCCTTCGAGGCACTGAGATACTCATGATCGCCCACAGAGATCTTCAAGGTTTCCCATGAGCACCGTGCCGTATTGATGTATGACATAAGAGGCGAGCTGCTAGAAAGCTTTAACGTCCCAGTCTTTACAATGCAAATTCAACTCCAGCACAATGTGAGTGTTACCACCTTGACTGAACACCTGTCTGTCTGTCCGTCCGTACCTTCATCCCTCCATTTCCCTCCGTGTGTAACCTTCCCGCCACCAGAGAAGATCTTCAGTGAGTCAGTGATTTGATAAGAGAATATAAAAGACTCTTTTTCATCCTCGCTGGAAAATTAAACCACGACCTGACTAAGTACACGCTGAAGATTTGCTGCATTATACCGAGTATGTTGGTGTAAAGTGAGACTTTCCTCATCACTGCTGAGTAAGAGAGAGAAAAATAGTTGCTATATAAATATAATTTTTGTATCATCAGCAGCTTCATTAAAAGTTCATATTTTCTTCTTCTGTGTTTTATTTGAAGTGTTGATCCATAAAGAACCAAAAACCATCTCAGTGTAGTTTTACATCTCCTCTCTCAGGCTTCTCTCTGGAGCTCTAGTAACAACAGGTCGGTGAGCCAATCAGAAGAGAGGAGGCTCTGAGCCTCTCTTCTGATTGGCTGACTGTTTTCTGAGTGAGCCAATAAAAATAAAGCAGATTTCAGGTAAAAACACTCAGAAACCAAATCCTGCAAGGTTTGGATGGTGGGTCCAGGTGGGCGGGGCTTGGTGACTGCTTTGTTGTGACATCACAAAGTTCCAGAAGTCCTGACGGCTGGTTTTAAGGCTCAGTTTCTGAATACAGGCTGTGTGCATTTCTCTGTGGACTGAGGCTTTGATACTTTCACAGTATTAATATAGAAGCTAGAGCTGATCTATAATCACACTACACATGGACACAGACCTTTACACCGGAGGAGCTTTAAGTTATAATAATTAAATTACATTAAAACACTAAAAGGTGCCATTTCCTGTATATTTTCTGCAGTTAATCACATTTTAAGATAACGAGTCAATGTCTCAGTTTGGGGACAAAGTGACTTGGTCCTTATTTTTGACGTGTTGCATCAAAAACACAGTTATCATCAATGTGCAACAGTGAAGCAGTCCTGTCAACAACAAGCATTTGACTTCCATCTGTCAGACATGTCTGCTCTGGCCTGTTGCCATTTTTAGACCAGTAATTTAGATTTAACAGCTACTCACTCGCACACCTGTCTCCACTGGTATGCACCACCTGGACACCTCAGAGCCGGGCGGGCGGGACACAATGACTGAGAGCTCCAGACGCACACTTTCACACTGACATTAGAAAAATAACCAAATATGTAGCTGAGTTAGTTTGAGGTGAACTCCGGGTTTGCGGAGACCTGCATTTACATTTGAAAAGACGTAGAGACTCGAGTCTATAAACAGCATCAACCAGGCTTAAACACACCAGAGCAAATGAAAGAGAGTAAACATTTTCCTGTTTCACCTCCCTCAGGGGTTTAAGAAATCAGATCCTAACCTCTGCAGGGTTTATTTACTTGTACCTGAAGGTGGCAGGTGTCCCGTCTACACTCAGGATTGATATTTCAGCTGCGGTGTGATTTGAATGTCAGCTGTGAATGGGTCTACCGCAGTGACTAAAAGCCACACGATTAATAAACTTTTCATCCGGCACAAAAACTACAAAAACAGCCTCGCTGTCTGACACGGCCGAGCTCTGTTATGTAGCCAAACATCTGAATGGATGTTGGGACTCAGAAACAGTTCAGACTGTGGGACAGCAACTGGTTCCACGAGGCTCCACAGCCACTCAGGCTTCTTATAAACTCACCTCTCTAGCTTAAAGGCAAATACCACTAATGTCACATTCCCCCAGAACACAATGGAAGTATGAACACACACTAAAAGCCTCAGTTCACACTTTTGATTGATCACGCAGTTCTGACTAAAACATAAAACACAATTATATTTATAGTATTTTTTCAATCAATTTAAAACATTTTTGGGATATAAAATTGTGCAAATGTCTGTTACGATTCCCTAAAACTCAAGGTGACGTTTTCAGTCGTGCTGTTGTCCGACCTGCTGTAAAACACACAAAGATGTTCAGTTTACTATCAAATAAACCAGCAAAACAAACAAACTAAATATCCATAAACTCCATAAATATCCTCACATTTGAGAATCTGGAACATGGGAATGTTTTGGTATTTACCGATTAATTTTATATCAAATAATGGTTTCAGCTCTGGTCACATGACTCTTCATGTCCGAAGATACAGAAACTCAACATTACATTAAATCAACAATGATATTCTCTAGAATTACTGTTATAATAAATGACAATCATTGTGCGGTGTAACATATATTTATATCTTTAAAAACACTGCAAAGGAAAAATCAATGCAACAGTTGAAGTTAAGCTATTTTGCTTGTCAAATTGATATTTTCATCATTTCTAGCCATAAATAATCATTAGTTATTATGCACATAAAGAGGTATACACCCACAGTCCAGCTGACAGAATTCTTATTCTGTTTTTCCCTCTTCCACGTGACACAGATCTGATGTTTTCATCAGCGAGCAGCAGAAATCTGCATCGAGTCACATGTTTTTCCCAGTTTCTATCTGGACCACCAGGATGTGGGGTGCGAAGTCAGAATCCCGAGGCATGTGACCTACATGCAACTTACATTTGGACGTTGAACAAAGAGGAACGATGTGTATAAATACACAGCGATGTGACTTTTCTCCCCCTGTGTTAGTTCTCACATACGTGTCCATTCAGCATTATTAGAATCTAATTATTATTTGCTTATATTTTTTGCATATTCTATTATAATCTATTTATTTTAATGTATTTTTTTGCATATTCTGAACATATCTGGTGAAGCCTTTTTGGACTGGCTGCTGCCAAAGTTACTTCTAACAGCATAAACAGGAACATGGTGCACTTGCAGGTACTACACTGTGGTTTGAACAGTACAGGTGTAACAGAGCACCAAAAAATGTGTTGTCACAGACTCATGGGAGGGGGAAGCAAATTCCTTCCATACATTTCTCTCTGCAGAAGGAAAGAGTGAGTGCTGCCTGCAGACACCTCAGCTATTATGCAACTCTTTCTTTAGTCATATCTCGTGGTTGCAGTCTGAGATGGATCGAGCGTTTCACTTTGTACCATCAGCTGAAGACAGACAGATGCTCATTTTCCAGCTGTTTTACCCAGCTCTGCAGTAAACACAGGCGGCAGCGTTTTCCATCTCTCCAAACCTAAAGGCTGGTCGCCAGAGTCTGACAGACAGAAACCTCGTGCACAACACAGCAGCTCACAAAGTGCTGTTCAGGCAGGAGAGAGGCAGACAACAGTTATCAGGCAGCAGATGGGTGCACGGTTTTATATGCTAATAATGCAAACTCAACATTTCATTTACTAGGAGCAGGGGGGTGGGGTGGGGGGGGTGCTTAGGTTAACAAATTAAATTTTAATCTGGAGGATTATGGGATGTTTTTGCTGTTTTTCTGGCAGCAGATCAGTTTTAGATGTGTTAACTAATCAAGTGACAAATTAATGGAAATACAAACATTAAGTGTCTTAGTGAGGTGTTGTTTCATCTTTAAAGCTCCTCCAGTGTAAAGGTCTGTGTCCATGTGTAGTGTGATTATAGATCAGCTCTAGCTTCTATATTAATACTGTGAAAGTATCAAAGCCTCAGTCCACAGAGAAATGCACACAGCCTGTATTCAGAAACTGAGCCTTAAAACCAGCCGTCAGGACTTCTGGAACTTTGTGATGTCACAACAAAGCAGTCACCAAGCCCCGCCCACCTGGACCCACCATCCAAACCTTGCAGGATTTAGTTTCTCTGAGTGTTTTTACCTGAAATCTGCTGTATTTTTTATTGGCTCACTCAGAAAACAGTCAGCCAATCAGAAGAGAGGCTTAGAGCCTCCTCTCTTCTGATTGGCTCACCGACCTGTTGTTACTAGAGCTCCAGAGAGAAGCCTGAGAGAGGAGATGTGAAACTACACTGAGATGGTTTTTAAATCTTCTTATGGATCAACACTTCAAATAAAACACAGAAGAAGAAGAAAATATGAAGTTTTAAGCCTCCAAAACAAATTCAGTGTTTGCTTGTCAAAGACTCTCAGTGTTCAGTTGGGACACCACTACAGAGGGAGACGGGGGAGATGGTTGTAACACTTCCAATTTCTCCAATCAGGAACAAATTACAAATCCACTGATTCACTCTGCACATGCTCAGTTTAGTCCTTATTCCACATGTGAGGAAGTAGTGTTGGAATAAAAAAACTTTCAACACCTAATCCTTTTATCATGTTAAAACTAACCCGGACTGAGGGCTGAATTGTCACATGTCACTCCTCGTGTTTCAGATTAAACCATTTATTTCTTTCCGTGTTGCAGAGAAAACACCTACACCGTTAAATAACAGACACATGTCACTACTTTGTGTTACATTTTGGACACACTGGCTTAGAAGATTCAGACAGAAATGTCAAAAATGTTGTAACCATCTCCGGTCTCCCCGACACATCGTCTCCACATGCTTCTCCACAACTGAGCCGTGAAATATTTCCACTCTGAAGACAACAACACGAAGCCAACACATGTAACTAATTATCATTTTCTTATTTGTATCCTATCTGTATATGTGCCTATGGAAGTGTGTTGTAACCTCCATCACTCATTCATTCATTAACTCTCTCACCCCCGTCAGTACGTCTGCTGGAGCAGGTGATATCCACACAAAGACCTGTTCGCTCTGTACAACACGTTCAGCAGCGTCGCCGCCCTTCACCACTTAACACGTGGGTGATGAAATGGCATGTGTGTTACGCCGCTGTGCAGGACGCAGTCGGGCCACTCACACCACCTGCCTCACTGTACCGTTAAGGATAACTGCAGCATCTGCACACGAGTTCGGACTCATAACAGCCATCTTTAAAAAGAAAAAGAACACATAATCCTCACACCAATCGCTGTATTCTGTCAATAAAGCGATTTAATTGCAAGTGAAGAAGACAGACTGTCTGTGATTAATGTGCTAATTCATTCTCTCCTGCACACCTGTCACGAGGAGCCAGTGCTGCGAATAAGACACAAGTGCAGCAGAGATGTTTTTGTTCTCACTCTTTCACTTCGAGCATCTCTAAGGTTCTTGTATCTCGGATCTCGGCTTGGTCAGTGTCTGAATTTTGACTTTAATTTGCAGCATTTTCCGTGTAAATAAATAAAAATATCACACTACCAACTGGTGTAAATTGGCAGGGGTTCAACTCAGAGTATGAACATCTGCAGGTGTAAACATCTAGCAGTTTATTTGAGAAAGATTTTCTGACACGCAGGAAGTGAGCTGACACAAAATCAACTCACATCAACAAGCTGTCAGGATTATCTCCCATGATGCTCCACTGACAGCTGATCTCTGGGAAATGCAGTGCAGAAACACCACAGCAATAAAAATGCACATACGCTGACAGAATCAAGCTAATGAATCTGATCAGTTAAGTGCTTCGGGTTATGTGGGACACTCTGCACCCTGAGGCCCACTGACCGACACCGACGCTGCGCTCTGAGCTCCGCCCCGAGAGGCGGGGCCTGTTGGACGCCTCACGCGGGAGGACGCGGAGCCAAACCCAGAGTGACAACAGGACAATACGGCGTCATATACCCTGGTCCCTTCATCTCCTGTTGCCATAGAGACACGAAATGATTGTGCAATTTGTCAATCAAAACATCCATTTGTGTGTGTGTGAACAGTTTGAATTTCATTTTTCTAAAATGAATTGATACTCAAGCACAAATCTATTTCATATTATCCACGAGCTTGAAAGGAAACTGTCACGACAAATATTTTCCTAAATTAATTTTTTTCCCTTTAACTCCTGCTCCATTATACGAGCCTGTCAGTGACAAGCATTTTATTTTAGAGAAGCTAATAAAGTGAAATCTTCCAGTACGGCAACATCATGCAAAGTGATATTTTAGTGAACGAGCTGCTTCAGTTGCAGACTGTGTGTGAAGCTGAAGTCTAGTCTAGAGTCCGGAGCGTCGTCGTCGTCGTCTCCTCCACATGTGGCTCCAGTCATTTCCAGGTGTGAAAGATTCCCGTTGTTACTGTAAATGGAACCGGCAGCACACGTAATAATTTATATCAAATTATATCATGTGACAGTGTTTGAGGCAGGACTGTCTGCAGCGAGGTTAAAAGAGCTCATTAGCACCTTTTTCTTTTTAGGGGGGGGGGGGGGGGGGGGGGGGGGTCACTGCTGCATCCAAAGGTGACAATAAACATTAAGCTCTTATTAAAATGATGAGATTTTAGAAACAGGGCGATGAGGGAAGTACACCTGTGTGTTTCAGCACCGGCAAATAACTTCTTTAAACAGTAGTGACTTGTTTCTTTTCAAACAAAACACCTTCGGCAAAGAAATACACACAAGTCCCGAAAGAAGATAAAATAAAATAATAATATACTGCTTCTAAAATATAAATATGAGAATAAACCCTGGTTAGTTTTCTTGCTTCAACACACCATGTCGGATGTTACAGTCCAGCTCAAATATCACAATATATGACGTTATCACAGGGGAGGGGGGGTTATAACATAATTATATGTTTAGAAATTAATTATATTGTTGTATTTTATGTTTCAAAAATATCACATATGGCGTGAAATATCGCAATATTTAATGTTATTGAACATCGGCCCAGGCTTATATGAGAAACCCGATATCAGTATTGATCCCGTCTTTTTTATTTTATTATATTTTGGGGGAGGATCAGGCGCAGAGAGGCTGTAGTCGCAGGATATTTTATGTTTTGCTGCGTCGTGGCTCAAATCCTGCGTTATATTATCGTGTCCATAAAAATTATCAGAAATTAGGAGGTGATAATGGACAAAATTAATGTCACTATATAAATATAATATGTATATAACAGCTTTGTCATCATATTATTTTTAAGTATTCAAAATCACATCGTTCATCTTATTCAATGCAGCAGTTTCTGACATAATATTGTTTTATTAACCAATAGATTATTATGCAAGTGCAATTATTCTATTGTTGCTTCAAACAAGTGCAATTTTGAACAATTTCTCCATATATTGTTGCATTTATATCTTTATTTATATTTTAACTATCACCTTTTTTGGCACTTATCCTTACGTATTTATATTTTTCTATTTCTATATCATAGTATAAAGACTCATTTCTGTATTTTATGTTTATATTTTATCATTATCTGTATAATTTTATTTCTTATTCTCTATTCTTTGCTGTGGGGAGCATCTGTGATGTAACCTAATTTCCCCAGTGGGATCAATTAAGTTTTCTGATTCTGATGATGATTCTGATGCATTAATATTTTTGTATTAATTCACATGAATGGGAAAGTGGTCTCAGACTTTTGGACGACACTGTGTGTTGAAGTAATCCAGATATTATGGTCTGGCTTTTTTTTAATAAAGTAAAAAAGTATAAAGATAAAAAAGTAATTGGAAAAGTAAACTTAATTCAATGTGAGAAAATGCAAGTGTTTATCTGTGGCGAAAATAAACCCAAAATATTGAATTACTTCTCAGCTCTGCTGGAATCTCAATCACTTCCAGCAGCAACAGAAATAAAATTATAAATTATAAATAAAATGCTTCATTATCTTCAGTTTGGATCCTTTTTAATTGTAGAAAATAAAAATCTGGTTAAGGATTAAAACACTGTGATAACTGCGCAGTTTCACTTAGCTTAGCTGCAAGTCAGCACCTGTTAATCTCACCTCCACGGTCACTCCATGTTAAAGGCCAGTAACCTCATATAGTTTAAATGCCATAAAAATGACCTTTTAAAATGACAAAAAGATGTTGTCATGCTGGATTCAACCCCCCTAACCCCAACAGACACACCTCACCTCCACCTCCCCGCTCCACACTTTGCATAACACACACCTGATGGCCTCACATCAAATCCCACCTGCTCTTTATCTGCTCAGAGATAAAATACATTTAGGTTTAATCCAGTCGCTCAGGTCTCACAACACCTGATAGAGCAGGACTCACTTCCTGCCTGATACTACAGGTAACCAACAGTGAGAGCCTTGGTGCCCGAACAGCAGATTTACTACAATACTCCTGTGGCCTTAAAGTAATTATGCATGACAGAGAAGTGTAAGAACAAGGTAAGAGGAGGTGTGGACTTCCTGTTCTCCATGAAATTGCCCCTAAAAACCACGAGGAGTTAAAATCTAAGTGGGAAAAGCAGCGTGTGGAAGCTTCCTCCAAGTTTTTGTGCCAAGTTGTTTTATTTCTACACACCTGTCACCCATGAATATTGATGCAGAGCATGCTGTTTCCAGAAATGAAACAGCCGTCTGCTGCTCACTCATTTTGCAGCCTTGTGCAGCAGTACTCGCACAAGTACACAAACAAATAAAAACACACACACACACACACACACACACACACACACACTAGAGTGCATGTGTACAGGGAGGGCCAGATGAAGTGGGAACTCATTTCTACAGAAAAATCTCACCAGTCACAAACACATTCGACCAAAAACCACATCATGATCTGATCCTGTTTCGCTGTTTTAGACATTTCTGGTGTCGAAATTAATGAATTAGTTATTGAAGATTTAGTTTTCTAGTGTAACACAGTAAAAAAATTAGCTTGGAAATATACCATTGCTGATTTTTTTCATACAATTGCCATATAATGATATATACTGATACATGAATTGACTTTAAAGATCCAGTCTAAAGGTCTCTGTCCATGTGTAGTGTGATTATAGATCAGGTCTAGGTTCTATATTTACCCATTTATACTGGATGTTGCGTAGCGCAACACTGAGTCTCCTGCCAGCTGCTGCGTAGCGCAGCACTGTTGATTCCTCGTCATTTTCATGACGCATGCAGCATATAAATATGTAAAATATGTATAAATATATCATGAAAATGACGAGTGAAAGTATCAAAGCTTCAGTCCACAGAGAAATGCACACAGCCTGTATTCAGAAACTGAGCCTTAAAACCAGCCGTCAGGACTTCTGGAACTTTGTGATGTCACAACAAAGCAGTCACCAAGCCCCGCCCACCTGGACCCACCATCCAAACCTTTACAGGGTTTGGTTTCTCTGAGTGTTTTTACCAGAAATCTGCTATATAATCTGCTATATAAGCCTGAGAGAGGAGATGTAAAACTACACTGAGATGGTTTTTATATCTTCTGATGGATCAACACTTCAAATAAAACACAGAAGAAGAAGAAAATATGAAGCTTTAAGAATAAATTAGTTGCTCAATTTTCAAATCATTTGGCTCCAGCCTCTCAAATTTAGGATTGTTTTTCAGACAAAACAAGAAGAAAAATCAAGAAAAGATTGTTAAATAATGAAAAGAGCTCAGGTTACATCCACACTGAAACAGACGCAGCTGAACCCGTTTTAGTTTGAAAACTTCGGGGTGGCGTTTTAGTCTGAACGAGCAGAAACTGAGACCTTTTGAAGCGATGACTCAGACGACCGCCCAGTGGTGAATACGACATGGATTACGAATTATGAACGTTGCTGACCTTGTTGTTCTTGCTAGCAGCTGTTGTGCATTTTAATGCTACAACTGCCTTTGCTGTTCGTCGTTCGCAGTATTTTCTGCAACTTAACAAACTGTTCACACCGAACACACACATGCCCAGTGTATGTGGATGGTCATGTGATACGTGTTTTCAGGTGTGTCAGGTGTGGGATTATTTCTGATATGGAGCTAAAACGCTCGTATGGATGGAGATTGAAAACGCTGTTTTGAAGTGAAAACGTATTAGCGTGGATAAAGCTTCTAACCTAGTTTAGATTACAAAACATAAAACAAATATCTTATTCTTTTTTTTTTTTTACCATTACAATATCAACAGTGATTTTTTTTCTTCTGGATGTAAATAAGCTCCAGGATTTACTTTATAACCAGAGGAAGTGGATGCTTCGGCAGACTTCACTCAGCAGCCGCAGACAGAAATCCTCCCTGGCCGTCTCAGTGGAGAGAGCTGTTCTCTTTTCAATGACCTTATTCCCTTCACTCAGCCACTTGCCCTTGCACAAAAGAGCAGAAGAGCCTAACTGTTGCTGCGCCTGAGAATCATCAGGGGACGGCTCACTTGAGGGACGAGGAGGAGGAGGAGGAGGAGGAGGAGGAGGAGGAGGAGGAGCAGCCGGCTGCGCTAAATCGAACCAAATTCAACCCTGTTTTCCCAAAACCTGTGTGTTGGTGTGTATGTGTGTGTGTGTGTGTGTGTGTTTGTTAGCATGCACAAAGAGGGGAGTGTGTCTTTAAAATGGATCACAGCTCCTCCTCGCTCCGTCCCTGCTTCAGCTGTACGTTGCTCCCACGAGGGGAACAAACAAAGGAGCTGTGGACAGTGTTGTCAGAGGCGGCCTGGCTTAGGTTACGACACAGCGAGACTCGGCTTTCTCCCGTTAATCAGATAAATCACTAATCACCTCCAAATCTCGAGCCTCTGCAGCGTCTCCTTATGACACAGTTTTCACCTTTTCCTCGTGCCAAGCGTCCAGCTGACCTAGTCTGTGGCTGCAGCGCTGTGACATTGACATATTTACACTATTGTGCTAAATTTAAGGTCACAACTGAAGCTTTTTCCACACGCTGAGCCTCATCACCTGGATGAAACCTTCGAGTGAGTTACTACATGTTTGGAGAAAGACATGCAGCTTACAGCTTACCTCTGTACTGACTCCCACCTAATGTTCCCTTTAAGAGGTCAACCATTAAATATTTTCATTTGCAATTAGTCTGTTTGTTTATGTCTTTTTTTTTTTTTTTTTTACAATTATTTGATAAATCACTCAGGCTCCTGTCTCCAGATTGTTTGTTTTGTCCGACCAACAAACCAGAACACAAAGATATTACAGTGATTTAAAAACACAGACAAGCACTAATGAATTTTTTCCATTGAAAATGATTTAAAGCTCCTCCAGTGTAAAGGTCTGTGTCCATGTGTAGTTTGATTATAGATCAGCTCTAGCTTCTATATTAATACTGTGAAAGTATCAAAGCCTCAGTCCACAGAGAAATGCACACAGCCTGTATTCAGAAACTGAGCCTTAAAACCAGCCGTCAGGACTTCTGGAACTTTGTGATGTCACAACAAAGCAGTCACCAAGCCCCGCCCACCTGGACCCACCATCCAAACCTTGCAGGATTTGGTTTCTCTGAGTGTTTTTACCTGAAATCTGCTATATTTTTATTGGATCAGTCAGAAAACAGTCAGCCAATCAGCAGAGAGGCTCAGAGCCTCCTCTCTTCTGATTGGCTCACCGACCTGTTGTTACTAGAGCTGCAGAGAGAAGCCTGAGAGAGGAGATGTAAAACTACACTGAGGTGGTTTTCTTATCTTCTGATGGATCAAAACTTCAAATAAAACACAGAAGAAGAAAATATGGAGCTTTAAACAATTATGCAATTATCAATATTCTATCAATCACTCGATTAATTAATAAACAAATCATTTCAGTGTTTCTTCTTTTTGAGTCAACTGTAAAAACAAATATAAAAAGCTATCACCACACACAACAAACGATCTGCTCATGTCTTCCATTAGCTGCGTTTACCATCTGTACACTTACTAATTAAGATTGTTAAAGTACATAAAAACACGTCTAACGATGCAACCGACTCCTCTCTAGAAGACGCGACGAACAGGATGAGTCAGTTCCGCCTCCACTTAACGCTCAGCAACTTTTAAACCGGAGCAGTATGTACACGATGTTGTCTGCAGGACCCGAGCTTCTCTCCGTCTGCTCAGCGTTAAACGCAGAGGAAGGGGAAAGCCTTCGGTTCCAGCTAATTGAGATGCTGATCAACACTAATTGAGACACTAAACTGAGATTCACCCAGTCTGTTTAAAAACTGATTTCTTCTGTTTCCACCCACATAGACAATTAAAATATATATATATATATATAAAACACAAAAACCATCTTGATTACAGCAGGGGGTGTGAACGCCATGAAGGAGGTTTCTCCTCTATCACCCATTGTTTTTGTTTTTGTTTTGTTTTATGGTAGAAAACAACAGAACAACAGTATTTTTTAACAGTATTTCTTGTATTAAATTTTTCCTCATGTTCAACACCTGCAGGGAAAACATAATGCTGCACTACGTGTCATTATTAGGAGCCTAAAAATATAGCAAAAACAAAAGTGATATCTTTGTTTTATGAATCACAAACGGGGATAGTTTTTGATTCAATAACTCGACCACATGCAGCTGTTCTTATGTCCAACAAGCTTTTTAAATAAAGTTATAATTACAGTTGAACCTTCGTAGCTTCATTAGGAAAGAATGTCTCACTGAAGCTACAGTGATTTTAGACAAACTTTTCATTTGAATACTAAACCATCAGCTCAGGTTTGAGAGCCTGTAACGGCAGCATGAAACACCTGTGTTTGTCAGCATCATATCGCTCTGTTTGAGACGTACTAGACATAAAGTTCCCTGTGTCTATTGAAAGATGGAAAGACAGTCTGTTATTTTACTGTCAAATAAATTAATCGCCGCGCTGCCTTCTGATGTCCCAACAAAGGACCTGCTTTTATTCGACGTCCACATGGTACAAACTCATTTCAAGCTGATTTTCAATATGGAGTGTGTTCACTCTGAAAGTGATTTAAGTATTCTGATAACAGTCAGGACGCATGTGTTTTTCTATTTAGAGTGTGTTGTTAATATACACCTCTGTACCACAAAACAACAATATTAAGGAGCTCATATTTACTGCAAAAAAAATGTAAACTGCTGCCTGTTTGATAGCTTTAATTGGCAGTGGCTTTCTGAAGATGGAGATTGATTGACATCAGTTTGTATGTTTGTATTTAGGTCACAGTTACAGCGTCTTTAAAAAACAACTAAGTCTGCCGTGACTGTGCAGACAGAACATCCTTAAGAAACCTGTAACCAAAATGTAATTACTATTAGGTTAATTTAAATTAGACAGACAGAAAGGCAAAGTTTGCTAGTCTTCTACAAAACAGTAAAGTGGTATACAGTATACCACTATATGATGGGTGGGGTTTATTACTTTGCTTCTTTTGCAGCCTTATATATACACTAACATCCCTTAACTTCTGTCACCAGAGCACCTGTAACGCTCAGTGCAGATGTTCACCTGTAAAATCTAGTGCAATCCAACAGCTCAGCCGTAAATTCAACCTTTACAAATATATTATAAAAAGGGGCGATCTGCACCTTTTAATGATCACAAAGGGGGTTTTAGAAACACACAGAAAGTTACCTTTGCACTTTACAAGGTATTAATTGTCACATATAAACAAAAATGACCAAGTATTGCCACTAAAAACACACTTATTATTACCAAACGAGACATAAGCAGAGTAAAGGTGTACTGTAAAAGAAAGGTCACATGTCCTGTGCCAACGCTGGCTGGTGTACAACTCTGCACTGCCTCTGTGATCTCAATGTTTTCTCTACAAACAGCAGCTGAAAACATCTGCCATCGTGTATCTCTCACATCACTACGAGCATATGACTGTGGGTGAAAAATTTTAATTAATGTAATAAAAGTAGTATTAACTTAGTGTGCACAAATGTCTCAGCTCCTGCTTCAGCTGTCTCAACAACTGAGAAGGGGGCAAAAGTTGCTGTGTTTCCCCCCCACTTGCCCAGGCAACTTATATGGATGATGGAGTCAAAGTGCAGCAGCAGTTCTGCAAGCAGCCGGTGCAAAGTGTCACGCAATGGGTGAACAAGTAGGAAGACATGACACATTCAGATTAGAGTCTTCAAATAGCCTCGGCTGCGTGTCTTTCTTTTGACTGTGGGAGGAAAGACACACCAACACAAGGGGAAACATGGAAACGCAACACAACAAGGTGTGAGGTGTTGAACCGCTGGGCCGCCGTACTCAAACACTGCAGCAGCGTCATCCTGAGACCACACAGGTAGACTCCAGAATTGAACCGGCAACCGTTCAGCTCACCACAAACCGTAAAAGCAACACTACCAGATTAGAGAGATGAGAGGAAAATGAAGACACCCTCATTCCCACCTGCAGATTTTATGCTGAATACAGAGGATTAGATGAATCTGGGAACAGGGTTTGACTAAGTAAGACTTTCCAAGTCAAACTGTGCTTATTAAGTAGTTATTGAGGTTTATATCACACTTTTGTCAGCACTTCCCAGTAGAATGTCACATTAATTCCTAATCATATATTTAATCATTAAGCCACACATGCACCTGGTCAAGCAGCAGAAAAAAGATGGATGGATTGATGAATTAAAAAATATGAATTTTACATAAAGGTGAGCGATCTGGAACAATAGCACCATGGGACTTTTTGATAAATCAGATACAAATACACGTATATGTGGTGATTTAAAACTGTTACAGAGGTATAATCAGTGTATTTTGTGCAATTTGATGTCATGCAGACACCCTGTGTGGAGGTCAACCTCCAGCCCAGCACCATCCTGAAGCCATGATAGTCTTCACACTTTAGTCTGATTATCATGGGGGAGGCTTTTCACCTTTAAAAGGCTTTGATTCGTTTTGCATAATTCACATTTGATGCAAATATCATTATGTGAGACCACTGTGATGAGGGTTAGCTTCTGGCAGCCTTTGTCTGTAGCCCAGGGCTGTTACACCTGGCCAGGTGAAAAGTCTGCGGATGGACGTACAACACTTATCCCCTCCATGACTCACTGTGCCCCCGCACACACACCTGGCTCCTGCCGGTACGAATGTTTCGATGGGGGGGGGCTAACAGGCTAACAACCTAGCTTACACCTCTTTGAGGTTTTGGCTAGCAGACGCAGGGGCTAGCACACAGCTAGCTTCCCCCGTTGTCAGCCATTGGGTTGCCACAAGTTGGGAGAGCTAGCTTAGCAAGGGGGAGGAAAAAAAAAAAAGAAGTTCCCAGCGAGCAAAACGGCGACTTGGGATGAAAAACACAAAACACACACACACACCGCACACACCGACAGAGACTCGGAGACACTGTGTCCTATTTCACGTTAGCACCCGTGGCTACACAGCTAGCTCTCTCCGCTAGCTCTGTAATGTCACTGCATCGCTGTTGTAAATACATTATAACAGCCCTCTCCTTACACGTGTGGACAGCCTCTAAAACTCCTTCTCGGGGACATCTCCCCCCCGATAAAAACCCTCCCCGGCGGACTGCTCACCTGCTCCGGACGCCGGACACACGCTCTCACCGGCGAGACATCCCCACGGTTAGCCCGAAAAACACTGGCGCTTTTTATTTCCAAGGACACAAAATCGCCATGACAGTTTAGAAAAATGCATAAAAAATTAGCAGGCAGGGGAGGGAGGGAGGGGAGAGAGGAGAGAGAGAGAGAGAGAGAGAGAGAGAGAGATGGGGAGGTGAGGGGAGGGGTGAGAGGGGAGGGGTGAGAGAGGAGGAGGAGGAGGGAGGAAAAGAGGAGGAGGAGTGGAACTCAGTGCAATATCTATTTAATCCACATAAAGCTGGAGTTCATTCAGTCTGGATGCCGGAGTCCTGCACTGTTTTGTCACCACAGTCCAGTCCAGTCTAGACACACACACACACACACACACACACACACACACACACACACACACACACACACTCTCTCTCTCTCTCTCTCTCTCTCTCTCTCTCTCCTCTACACATCCACAAAGACAAGCCAGTGTCCCAAAGTTAAAGGGCGCTTCTTACCTAAAATGGCCACTGCAGCAGCCAAAACACAAACAACCTTTTCTTTTTCTTTTTTCTTTTTCCTGTTTTTTTTTTTTTTTTTTCCTTTTTTTTTTTTTTTTTTTATTTGCTGGAAGTTTATCGGCAGCGGCGGTGTGTGTGTCTGCTGCAGCCAGCCTAACCTTACCCCGGTGTGATCCAGTAGCAGCTCAGCATTTCACATTTTTCCATTGGCTGCAGCCTCGCGCAGCTGGCTCCCTGCATATTTCCATTGGCCCTGCAGCTGTCAAGCAAAGCGCGACCAGCGAGTCGACTCTCTCCCGGGTTAGTCTGAGAGCTATCGCGGCAGCCCCCGGGCAACACCATTGTGTATTGTGTGCATGGTTTCTCTCTCTCCCCCCCCCCACCCCCACACCTCCCCCACCCCCCCCCCCCACCTTCCTGCTGATTCGCACTCGACGTGAGCCTCGCGCACATTGCCCGTTGTTTATTCTAGGTCGCTGGTGTTTGTTTGTGCTGTTGTTGTCCTTACCGCAGACTTGCAGGGAAATCCTTCTCGTACCGGGGGGAAGCTTCCCACCGCACCGCCCGGCTGGCTCCTGCTGCTGTCATTGAAGGAAGGGAAGGGAGAAAAAAAAAAAAAAAAAAAAAAACAAGAGGGGGAGCGTTCAGTTTTCAACCCCCCCGATGCAACAACACGAACGGGTTTACATTTCTCCTCCGCTGGCTGCATCCACCAATCATGTCGCTTTTTACTCCTCCATCATTATTACCGGGTTTGAAGGGCGGAAGAAAAAAAAAAAAGGAATAAGACATTCCACGTCTTTTGCAGATCGGGTTGCGTTTCCCGGATGTTCCGTTTGTTTTTCCGGACTTAAAAATATCTGTTAGTGAGCTGCGGGGTTCGACTGATGTGGACCGAAGTGTTCCCGTCGGGTTTTTTTTAAGGAGACTTTAACTTTCCTTCTGCTTTTCGCTTCACCTGAAGTCTTTAACCTTCCTGTCTCTGTCTCCTCAGTTAAAGGCGCAGTCTGCTCAAGACACAAAATACTCCTCACTTTTATACTTTATACATCAGGGATCTTTGACAAATTATATAACTGGAGAAAATATCTTACTACTTACATTTACTCAGTATCCAAACGCTCAAACTGAAACCTCCAAAACAAATCACATGAATAAGATCAAATATCAACATCCAGAACTCACATTTTGTCCTGAAAACTATGGAGTCACAGGAGTGCCATAAAAGAGAACGAATCTGTAAAAGTATAAGAAAATAAATGTGGAAATATTAAGTGAATTAAAGAATATGGAAATGAAAAGAAAAATAAATAAAATAATTAAAAAAAAATGCTTTTACCATATTGTTTTTGCTTTTACAGTATGGCACCATGACTCACACATCACATCAGCCTTTGGGTGAGCTACCCTAATATACCCTTTAATATACTCTATAATACCATAATATATGTATCTATGTTTTATATACATATATAAACACTTATACACACACACAGGTTAATAATAGGTCATAGGTTAATGTGGTCAAAACAACCTGAAGGTCATCAACAGGGAATTTTACACTCTCATTTAAAAAATTTCTTTTTCGTTTATTAAATAATTACAAAACAAGTGAAGACAACACTAACCACGATGAGATAGATTGGACCAAACACGAAATAAATTAAAAAATATTAAAGCGCACAGATATACCTGAAATGTGTTGCAGATTTTATCAAACAACTCCTCGCACACGTTTCTGTCGCTGCAGTGACGTATGAGTGTACTCCAGGGGGTGTCAGTACACTGCAGCATCACCGGTGGGTGTGGTTACAGGTGCGTCTATTATATTACACGAGGGGAAAATAATTAATAGACCAAGTGCCTCTAATACTTTGTCTTGTAGCCTCAAGTCACATAAAGTGGAGCTCTGACCTGTATTTCTGAATGAGCGATGAGTTTGTTTTTTTACACATGTTGAAACTCATCATTAACAAGTCCTGAGCCGCCTGGACGCACCTCCTCTCAGCTGGTGTCTGAGAGGATGATCCTGCTGCAGCACGCCGCCTGCGCTTCACTTCACACAGTCTTCTGAGTGCAGATGTCTCTCGCTGCAGTTTGAGGTTTGCCGAGATGCAAAGTTGCCGTATTTTGCGGTAACTCTGATGCAACATGAGACCCGACCTGTAAGATTCACTCAAAGAGATTCAAGGTTAAGATAACTATTATAGATCTGAGTAAACTGTTCCAGAGAGGATTGTTGACCTCGCCACGACCTCTGAGTGTTACAGTGAGGTTGGCACTGTTGCAGGTCAGCCGCTCCTTGTATGGAAGAAAAATCTCACGGTGGTGAACTCGCTCCACCTCAGAGAAAAACGGACTGAAATCTTTTTCTGCATCATCAGTGTCCGTGGCGAAATCAGACATACACATCATCCACCGGGCAGCACTTAGCTTAATAAACTCTGCCTCGTAAAATTGATTCACGCCGTTTGCTGCCGCCCCAACAAACACACTTGCGTTGTCTGTGATGGTGGAGGAACAGGAATGAAAGTTGAAATGCTGCTCGAGCGATTTCAACACCAAAACATGGTCTGGCTTGCAAACTTTCTGTGGCTTCCCCTGCACATTTTACCTTCTGTTTATACTTATTTCTTTCTATTTCCTGTTGTATTGCATGTTTTTCTTCTGTCCAAGTGAAGAAGCAGCGAGAGAAATAATCTGAAACCCTTCACCTCACACCTTTTCCCAGCAGCCTTTGCTCAACAACAGCTGAACAACAGTTACAACATACAACAACATATACAGTATACTGTACATACAATACATAAAGAAATACACCAATGCACAATCAATCAATCCATCAATAAAACTTTGTGTAGCACTTTTCATACAGTTCAAAGAGCTTCACAGACGACTGATGAGCTAAAAACAAAGGGACAAATCAAGTAAGAAAACTAACAATGAAATACGATAAAAAAGATTTTAAAAGTTATAATAACATTAGCAAAAAAAATAAGAATATTAATCAGAAAATAACATAAAACAGAATGAAATACAATAATAAAAAATTACAATAAAATAAGTAAATAATTAAAAGCCAGGCTGAAGAGGTGTGTCTTGAGTTGAGCTGGTATAAAAGATGGATGGATGGACTTTTCTTTATTTTGGTGTAGTCGTTTGTATTGATATGAATGTTGTTTACATGGCAAGTTAATGTGAAATTAATAAGCGGGATTAATTGTGGCAGATATGTGATGTCACCCCTGACAACTTGAAAGAAATATATATAGATATATATATATACTGTATGAAAGTGTGATGAGACTGAAGTAAGAGAAGAGAGAATAGCACGTGCTGCAGTTAAAGACAAACAGCAACTGGAGGTTATTATGCACATTTTATTAATCCCAAATCTTAAATACATAGAGAGGAAACACAACGTACAGGAGAGAGAAGACTCAAAGTTAATGACATGCAGCAGTGTGAGATAAATGCATGGGGAGAGAGAGGAGAGAGGGGTGCATCATGGGAGTTCCCCCAGCAGCCTAAGCTAAGCTAAGCTTATCAAAGAGGAAAGTTTTGAGTCTAATCTTAAATGTAGAGAGGGAGTCTGACTCCTGGACCCCGGTTCCTCAGGAGAGGAGACTCTGGGAACCAGGAACAGACCTGTGTTCAGAGAGCACAGCGTTGTTCAGTTGGGATAAGAGGGCGGGAGCGACGACGGAGCTTTGTCATTAAGGGCGTTGTATGTAAGGAAAAGGATTTTTACAGGGAGCCAGTGAAGCTAACACGTGAGTTAATGGGACAGACTGATAGTGAAGTATCACAGTTGGGGTCGTGGTTTGTATCTTCCAGTAAAATGTAAAGCTACACGACCACAAATCAACCCATACAGATATATGACATATATGTCCCTATATCCAGAACATATATGATATATACACAGTAAAATGTGTATATGTGCATATAATAAAAACATCTATGATGAAGTTTCATATGGTATAACCTTACAATACACATTTAATTTATATATGCAAATTTTTCTCATTAGTTTTTACATGTACATTTTTATTTTATATGTACATGCAGTATATTTCATACATAGAAATTCAACATATGTATATATATTACATTTGCATATGGGAAGTAAACCACACAAACAACCTACAAGTGATTTAAACAAGCTGATTGGTCTGAAGCTGATCACAGGTTATATGGGTATGTAATAACTTACAGAACAGAAACGTCAAACTGAATTTAGTCATTTTAGTTTTCCATTATTATCCATCAGCCTCTTAGAAATATCACACATCTCCAGCATACACGTCATTTATTCTCAGTAACAAAAACTTTCCGTTTCTAAAGGCTCATTTTTAAAAAATCCCCCTTTTACAATATGTTGCCATGATTTAGTTTAAATGCACTTTAATCAAAACTCTGCTCTCTTTAAGAAGCCCTACATAAACACCATTACCCCTGATTGTTATTGTTGCATTAATAAAATAAAGCTGAGATTTTCAAAGACCTGTATTTGCCTTGTGAGGCCCACAGACCGCTCGCACTAAGATCTGTGTTTAGAAGCTTCTGGAGATCTGAGAGGCCTCGTTAGATCTCGTTATACCGACATTTGAAAGAATATAATCAGACGATCTGAGCCGGAGTAATGATAGAAATGAGTTTCACTCTTTAATGAAACAAAGACGCACTGATTCTCACACCAGGGTTATTTTCTTTTTTGATGTTTTATGATCATGTCGCATGATGAGTCTAATTTTAATGTGTGTGAAAATACAGAGTAAATGACTCTAATATTATATTATCAGGTTTTACTCACAGCTTTAAAACAGGCATGAAAGAAGAGAAGCCGATAAAAACAAAATCAAACAGCAAACAAATAATAAACAAATAAGATATGCCAAACAAAAGCACAACAGTATTGTATGACTCATTATTACCATGCTCTGGTCCAGAGGAAGTTCTGTGTTTTACATTCCTTGCAAACGCAGCGCGAATTTGCTTGCGACAAATGAGAAAGAAAGAAGAAAGTTCAGCCGGCAGGAACTTAAAGCTCAGAATAGAAGAGAAAATAAAATAAAAACCTACACAGCAGCTGACAATCCTCTTCTTATAGTCCGTACTGTCAGTGTGCTCTTGAGCAAGACACATACTGCCCACTTGTCCAGATCTAGCTGTAATCTGTCTTATTGCATGTAAGTGTAGAGCAAGTTAGTGCTGGAAAGATAATATGTGTTCATCAGAGCATCCTGTAATATGCATTTGGAAAATCTGTGTTTGGGTAATTGAGCGAAAAATTCCACAAAAAACAAAAAGATCACTTACATACGGCAACTGATTTAAATGATTTTTACTTCTATTGTTTAAAAAGCATCATACGCCTCCACACGAGGTTTATAATCTTCTGAGTATAAAGTATGTTTCCAAAGAAAGTTAATTATTATCATTTAAATTTATGTTGTTAAAGCTCCATATTTCTTTCTTCTTCTGTGTTTTATTTGAAGTGTTGATCCATTAGAAGATATAAAAACCATCTCAGTGTAGTTTTACATCTCCTCTCTCAGGCTTCTCTCTGCAGCTCTAGTAACAACAGTTTTCTGAGTGATCCAATAAAAATAAAGCAGATTTCAGGTAAAAACACTCAGAGAAACCAAATCCTGCAAGGTTTGGATGGTGGGTCCAGGTGGGCGGGGCTTGGTGACTGCTTTGTTGTGACATCACAAAGTTCCAGAAGTCCTGACGGCTGGTTTTAAGGCTCAGTTTCTGAATACAGGCTGTGTGCATTTCTCTGTGGACTGAGGCTTTGATACTTTCACAGTATTAATATAGAAGCTAGACCTGATCTATAATCACACTACACATGCACAGAGACCTTTAGACTGGACGCAGCTTTAAAAGCATTGAGTGGTTAATATTCTGCAACAAGGGGAGAGGTATTCATTAAATTTTATCGTTGAAAATGATGTAATGTAAAGGCAAGCTGCTACTGAGGGCCATGTTTCCAATTATTTAAATTTTTTTAATCCTGTTATCTAAAGATCACGAGTTAATTTCCTCATTATCTTGGGAGAACAGGTGATCAGAGCAGCAGAGGGACACTTCAGGTCCGTAGGTAATTATGAGGTCTGTCAGTTACATGAGAACCAGTTTCCAGTAACATCTAAAGGAGGATGAAGGGGGAGGATTAATCTGAGCATCACCAAACTCCAGCTCTAAGGACATCAGCAGATCCCTAACCCAGTAGCTGAATGGTAGAGCAGGTGACGTCCAATCTAGAAGAAGCGAGGAGGGTAGCCAGGGTCACGACCCCTCTCAGGACACCTGTAAGGGGAGGAGAAAGGGAAATAGTGATGGCAAGGCCTCTATATATCCTGGCTGTAAAGCGGTTTATTTCGGCCTTACAGCCGATTCTGAGCTGCATCAAATGAAGTCTGGCGTTGAAGGAAGATGAAAATATCCTGTCCAGTGTGTAATCGTCTAGCCCTGCACTCCAGGCTCCTTTCAGTCGTGTCATTGATGGACCCCGGACCTCAGAGAGACGGACATAAGTCTTTGATATCACACCTCCTGACATCTTGGCCCAGTTCAGGGGATCATCTGTTATGGCGGGTCGGGGGGGGGGGGGGTTTAAGAGGGAAGCTGGGAGGTCGGGATGAAATAAAAATGTCTGACTTGAAGGAATCAGAAGTGACGTTTTGCTGGTGCTGATATTCAATCTGGAGACGAGCGAAGGAGGAGAAGAGGCTGTCAACATGAAGCAGAGAGAGAGAGTGGTAATGGTTATCTTCCTGAGATAACTAGTTATTATATGCAAGTAAGTTATTAAAAGTAATTATCTATTCTTCTACAAACTGCATATTTTTAAAGCTCCTCTACTCTAGTGTAAAGGTCTGTGTCCATGTGTAGTGTGATTATAGATCAGCTCTAGCTTCTATATTAATACTGTGAAAGTATCAAAGCCTCAGTCCACAGAGAAATGCACACAGCCTGTATTCAGAAACTGAGCCTTAAAACCAGCCGTCAGGACTTCTGGAACTTTGTGATGTCACAACAAAGCAGTCACCAAGCCCCGCCCACCTGGACCCACCATCCAAACCTTGCAGGATTAAGTTTCTCTGAGTGTTTTTACCTGAAATCTGCTTTATTTTTATTGGATCATTCAGAAAACAGTCGGCCAATCAGAAGAGAGGCTGAGAGCCTCCTCTCTTCTGATTGGCTCACAGACCTGTTGTTACTAGAGCTCCAGAGAGAAGCCTGAGAGAGGAGATGTAAAACTACACTGAGATGGTTTTTATATCTTCTGATGGATCAATACTTCAAATAAAACACAGAAGAAGAAGAAAATATGGAGCTTTAAATTTTGTGTGAATCAACATTGCTGTAGACAGCTAAATACTAATTACTAAATACTAATTACCTTGGCATTCATTGACCTGCTTGTTCCCTTTACTATTTTATTAATATCTTTGCATATTTTCCCCACAGTTAAAGCACAGTGTTATCAGTGTAACTCAGCACTTCCTGTTTTCAATATCTTGCGATTCAGTAGAACACACTTCTCTTTTCTTTATGCAGTTAAACACTGGAGCGCTTTATTTTTGTGAATTTGTTCCTAGTGTAATGTTATAGATTTGAGTACGTAATCACTAATTAATAATGTCAATAGCCAGTAATAATTTTGTTCTTTATCTTATTTTAGTTTAGTTTACGGTAAAGATTGTAAATTCAAATTCTTCTTTTGCATTTATCAACAGGAAGTGGTGAATGACATTGATACAGGCTGAACTCACTGTGGCGCAACAAGCTGATGGTACCGCACCAACACAAACACAAACACAAACACAAACACAAACACAAACACATCGCATCTCTGAGCAGAAGGTGCAGCAGCGGAGACCTTTGGCAATGATGTTAAAAACTACACCATGAGATGATGGACAACTACTGTCAACAACTTCATCTCACACACACATAAACACAGAACACACAACAAAGAACACGACGAAGTCGACCCCGTATATAGAAAGAATCTGATGATTTCCATTTGCTGAGTGATTTTGTCGACTGATTCAATGACAGTTGGAAAAACGGATATGGAAAAACTGAGTCACGATCTTGCGTGGGTCTCGCAGGAAGACGGATGGACACGGTATGGATCACAGGAAACTGCCGTCTGATGAAAGTGCGTCTGTAGAAGCGTCTAACCACAGCTGATTAAATGCACATTAACTCTAATGTCAAACTAACAACCACAAAAAACAGACCAGAAATCTGAATGTGTCCAAGTTAAAAATTAAAGATGAGGTTTTTTGCTATGCATGGTAAGTTCACTTTAAATCACAGCACGCTAAACGCTGCAAGGTGCAGTCACAGTGCAGCAAATGTTTCTGGCAGACGAGCATCCATGCATACATAATTAGTGCTCCAGCCATTGTAGATGTTTACCTGACTCTGTCTATCCTGCATTTTCTAAATGATGTCTCTTCTGGGGGTTTGCGGGGATGAGAGCAGCGCTGCGTCACGCATGTAAAAACTCGGATTTCTTCCACGGCTGAATGTGGATGTGAATATCAACACACTGCCTTTATGCCTTTCCTGCTGAATTTGATAATAGCAAAAGAAGAAGGCACACCCTCAAACTATCCCCCGCTCACACTGACAGAACCACTGCAGCCCATCATTTATTAAAGGTTTCGGGCAGAGCTGAACATGCATATTGTCATTTAAAGCTCCGATCTATTAAAATACAACTTGTTTGCAACATCATATTGGTGAGGAAGCACAAAATCTGAATTTTACAGATGTAGTTTGAATTAAATCCCAGACATGGACTGAACTATCCATATACTGCAAGAGAGAAAACATGAAAGTACATTGATATTAGTTGTTGCCCTTTAGTTATTAATCTACCCTCAATCTGATTAACCCTTCTAGTCAAACGCAAATAAAGCTAATAATCATCAGAACCTGGACCGTCATCAGCTTCTGCTTTTTCATACAAGGCATCAAAGTCGTGTTGCAAACTTCTGAGAGACTGAGGGTTTTTCCTGGACTCAAAGAAACCATGACTGAATTTCTACAGATTCATCAGCACTAAATTATTTGGGAAGATGATCTTCCCAGAAACGATCAGGTCCCAAATCAGTTTGATTAGTGTGCAGCAGGCGTTCAGGCAGTGAAGAACTACCACTAAGAAAACTACAGTTTAAGCAAAGAACCACATTAATATAGCTCCATCTGGAAATACATCTTTTCAGTTTTGTTTTGGTTTAATTTGTTTTTCCTATCACAAACAAACATGCTTTTAGAAAACACCTGCTGGTAAAACTTTACTTTAACGTGCTGCAACAAAACTTCCATCGGGAAAAAAACGAGCTGCAAATTGAGAAACGATGCAAATTTAAAAACACATATGAAAATTCCAAAACAGATCCAACAACAGAAACGTGCTGCAGGAAGACAAAACAGAAACATGAACAACAAACACGCTGCAAATACAGACACGACGCAGCAACAAACGCAACAGAAAGAAATTGCAAACTGCATTTTCAGACATCACAACGGAAGAGCTCCAGGCCTCTAGGGGGAGCTCTAAGTGGAACACCTTGAGCATTAGCTTGAGCTTCGACCCAAGAGAGACCTACAACCGGACCTAATCCCTTTGACCTTTGACCTTGGACCAAACAAGAGAGTAAAAGGGAGGAAAGAAGAGGCAACATGAGAAGGTTTGTGTTCTTTTTTACATTTATAAAAGAGCAATATTATGAAAGAGCAACAGATAATGTAGCAAACGTTAGCATTAGCTCATATACAGTCTATGGGTATTCCACTTTGAGCTCCCCCTAGAGGCCTGGAGCTCTTCCTTTGTGACGTCTGAAAATGCAGCGTTTTTTTCTGTTGCGTTTGTTTTTTGTTGTTGGATAATTTCTGTATTTGCAGCGTGTTTATTTTTTCACGTTTTTGTTTTGTTTCCATTCTTGTGTTTGTTTTTGTATTTTGTGTTTTTGAATCTGCATTGTTTCTCAATTTGCAGCTTGTTACTTCTGATGGAAGTGTTTTGGGCCGTGGCAGCGCGTTTGCCCCACTGTATTTTAACACATTTATTTTAGCACTAACAAGCAGAACATTAACAATTAAAGATGTTTGAGTTGTTGTATAATGTGTTCAATATCTATATCCTACTAATAATTAATAAATACAGGAAGTGGGAGTGAAAAAAGCGGTTTCACAGTTTTGAACGGACATTAAATAAAAGTTTTTGAGAACGTGAATATGATGATTTTCTCTGTTATCAGTGATTCTTTCTGTTATAAACTGTGTTTTCTGTCATAAAAACCATTATATTTTTGTCTTGTTGTCATCTGACAACATAATTACAGACGTGTCAATCAGAAAAACCTGAAGTGAGTGTTCGACTTTACTGAAACAAATTATCACAGAGGATAAGAAAAATACATTTGACCGAGCAGAGCCTCCATATCTGTCTCTTTCATTTGGATATTTACATATAAAACAAGAAATTCAGCCATTTTTTATTTCTTATGTTTATCCTCTTCATACTTTCATACATCACTTATTCTAAAATACTTGATCTTACTTGATATTATTGTTTAATTCCTACCATTTTGTGAATCAAAGACCCAAACTATTAACTCTTATTTAAAATGAAAGGACAAATGAACGAGGTAAGAGCAGCTGTTTGTGGAGAGTTCGTCTGGTCGCGTCTGTGTGTTTGAAATGAAGCTGTGAGCTGTTTCTGAACACGAAGCCCATCAGCGAGCGCGACGCAGTTTGGCTGAGGAAGAGTTAAATTATTCTGCATCTGTTCCATGCACCCCTGCAATCCCCACAGATCCTGCCTGCCTTCTCCTCCCGCTTTTCCTCCCTCTCCTCCCCCCCTCTTCGCCCTCCTTCCTTCCTCCCCTCGCTTGGCCCCGAGCCCGGAGAAAGCTGCAAGGAGGAACAGATTTTTTTTTTTTCAGTCTCCCGCTCCCTAAAAGAAAAAAAAGCTCACATCTTGCGTCTCCCCAGTTTTTGTTACCCAGATGTAAAATGTTGATTTCCATTTTGTAATTTCCATCTCCTCTGGTATCGGAGTCGCAGCGACCTCCATCATAAACCACAATGTGAACTCATTTCTGCATCTTTGTGTGTGTGTGGTGTGTGAAGCTCGTGAACTCATTGGCCTCCCGTCCCACATGGCTGCAGAGTATCACATGCAAACACAAACCACACACACACACACACAGACACACACACACAGACACACACACACCAACACACACACACACACACAGACATCATCTGCTCCTGAGTCTGAGTTTCTCTGTTCTGCTGCTGCAGGTAAACAACCTCAGCATTTTCACTTTCTGGTAACTGATGGATCCAGAGACGAAATTGAACATTCTGAAAAAAAAAAAGGTGAAATTAAACACTTTTTTGAAAAAATAAATCAATTAATCAGATCAAATAAATAGACTAAATTAAGATGTGCTGGATGGATAAGTAAACATAAATTTCCTCATTGATTTAAATGTAAAAATAGAAACACCTGTCGAAAAGCATCACAAACTACATCCACCACAATGATCACACAGTTGATCCACATCAATGATACTAGAAACTGACTGTATATTTAAGTTGAATAACAAAACAAATGTTCTACAAAGAAATCAAGAACTTTCCCTGTCCCGTCTCTTCCTGTGCAGTGGCGCCGGCAGCTGTCATCCTGTTCGCTCTGTGCATACATGTTTTTAGATGCTTTTGTTTGTTTTCTTCTTCTTCTTCTATCTGATCTTGAAAATAAAATTGTGACAAAATGAGATCCTGTTCTATTTTTTGGCTGCATCCACTCACCAACGTTATGAGTTTAGATTCAAAGAGGAGGGCAGGAGATAAAAGAGGACAATGTTGACACTGCAGATGTGGAGAACTGATGAAGATCCATCAGCCTCTGAGGCTGAAGCATCAACACTGAAGAACCAGAAGCTGCAGTTCCTCTAACGACCACTAGAGTCTGGCTCCAACAGTGAGTCAGTCCCCATAGACTCCCATGTTAAAATGTCCAACTTTACAGCAGAAATAAACATGTTTACAGCCTGGTACAAAAACTGTTTTGGTCTCTAGAGCTAATTTCCTCCTTCATGACACCTGTTGATATAACTCACCTGTTTATATAACTCACCTGTTTACATTTATTAAGGACTAAAGTTATGGACGATTGAGGGCGTGGCCTCTTTGAGTGACAGGTGGGTGAGCATATGCTTGACACAAACCAGCATTCACCAAAGTTTCAGTCCACACAGCCCCTCCTCTTTGACCATTTTTGGATTAGCTGGGAGTTAGGGGCGGAGTCAGGCACTGCCAAGATGGCGACGGTTGAGCAGCTCACTTCAAAACCGCTCTTCAGAAACCTGTGGCTGACATCACAGACGCTGCATCCATCTTTATTTACAGTCTTAGTCTATGTGTTGGAATTGATGCGGAGGCCGTTCTATAAGAGTTTGATGTAACGTTCAGACGGAGAATGAACTTCAGATGTGTAGGAATACTATTTCATTTAATTGTCTCATGGTTTTTTGATTGTTTATTGTAGAAGGTTGGTCTCTAGTTAGGCAGCTGTTCTTATGATGATGATGCTAAAGGAGGGAATTCATCACTTACTACCCGACTTTTACTGCACGTTTCTCAGGGATATTCAATATAGTATATAGGAGTACATTATAGCCAGTTATTTAGCTGTTGTTGTTTTTGTTTTTCTGAGGTCAGCTAATCAGAGTTTTATTGTGGAGTTGTGTCACAACTTTAGGGCTAAAAAACACAAATCAATCTCTCTCTCTCTTTTGGTCGCTCACTCATTCAATGAGTAGACATACGTGTGTGTGTGTGTGTGTGTAGGAAAACTAAAAGCCGACAGGCGCTTCTTGTGCGCCACTGATCCAGTCGACTGAGGAAGTGCAGTGTCGACTGTGAAGTTGTTTGGATGACGTTGCAAAATGAACACAGATGAAACAGTTTCATAATAAGCAACACAGCTGTTTGAAAGTGATACAGATATTTTGTATTGAGTGAGCAAGAAAAATGAATGAATGAATTGAATGATGTGACATAAGAAGAGATCATAATCAAATTATATGATGCACACTGACTTTATTAAGTAGACAATGACAGGAAACCATGAATTACAGCAAAAGTATGATATGTTGTTATGCTACACACAGGGCTGTAAACTAACTTTTTGGCTCACCTGCCAAGGGGACCGGTAGATGAAAAAATCTACCGGCCAAGTAAATTTTTTACCGGCCAAGTAATAAATTGCCTCTTTTTGTTACATATACATCTGTTTCAGTACTTTTCATTGAGATAACAGTATTATATAGCGATATATATATTAGGAAAGAGACCAAAATATTATTCAAAATACATTTTTAATATTTTGAATATTCAAAACATTGCGAACATGGGCAGTGCCAGTACCAGTTAACCTCCTGTTCTGATAACAAATGATAATAACAAAATTCAAGGAAAATAAAAAAAAAAATAGAACAGAACAAAGTGGATCAGTGCATGATCTTTGGTCTCTTCTGATAAAGACGTCAGAACAGTCACGGCAGGTTGCGTGAAGAGATGCTCGGACTGAGCCCGAGACACTGATTTGCAAACAGCGTGACATTTTTCTTCCTTCGTGCTCTCGGATGGTCTCGAGTTTCATCGTTTTATTGCCAACCACAAATTAATTGGTGCGCTGCTTTCTCCTCTATACTCTTTCTTTTTGGGTCACTCACACCGGGTATGTGCCTCCACATTGCTGCGCCGGAACAACACTGCGCGGGCTGGTGGTGACGCGTGGAGGCTGATTTATACTACTGCGTCAAGTCGACGCCGTCACGACGCAGAGACTCTGTGTCGACGTGAACCCCCGACACAGAGCCTCTGCGTCCGTCAACGTGCACCTCCAAAAATGTCTAGGCATTTTATCGCAGCAATGTTTTGCTATATTGTGACAAACACTTACCTGCCCCATGGCATGTAGCCCTCCAAAATTAAGTCGCCAGGGGAATATTTTAGTCGCATTTGGCGAGTGGCGACCGTTAGTTTACAGCCCTGGCTACACACTACCTGTTATAGACAAAAAACTATATTGATAATAGTAATAATAAAAAGCAAGGAAAAATAAAAATATAACACCAAAAAATAAACAATAATACACAACAGAAAGGTGTCCTGAATTTATGCAACAACAAAAAAATTACCCTCCATATTTCAGTGTTTTATTAAGGCTATTCTATGATCACTCAAAGAGAATCTGTGATTAAATCATAATCCATTATCTCTGTCAGATCTATTTATTTACTCACTCATTCTGTTGTTACCTTCAAAACAATGTCCAGCAGAGCGCTTACAAATAAAACACAGAAAACTGATTTCTTTTTAAAAAACACCCCATAATAATCTATAAGTAAACTTACCAACAAAGCAAAATGTTAATGAACAATATTTTAACAGTTTATTTCATATAGAAAGGTTGAAATTTAAAAAGAAACTTTGATTTTTTTTTTTTTTTTTGGTGAGAAAAGTCAATTTAGGTGCTGGCTCATTTTACCATAAACATCCAGCAAAAATGAGGCACACACACACAGACACACACTCTTACACAGCAGTTACACAGAAATTGGGGGTGTAAAACAGATTTATATGGATGCATATTGATATGCATCCATGCAAAATCTTTTTGAAAATGAATCATCTGTTTTTAGACGGGAACACAAGACGAGACCGACTAGATGAGATGTTAAAACCGAGCTACAGAAATGTTCACGATTCTTGGTGTTTTGGGGTTTTTTATTTTCTTCAATGACATCACATCACATTTTCATGGACACGATAACTCCGTAACACCTTGACTGAACTTCACGTCACAAACGTAGATTAGGACTAAAGGATGAATTGATTAGATTTTGGGTTTTTTTTCCCAAAGGTCACAGGCGTGTTGACCTTGTGAACGTGATCTCTCAGTAACGCCTTGAGGGAAAAAACAAAAAAAGTTCACCCGGACTCGAGGTCGAACTGATTAAAATTTGGTGGCTTAAGGTCAAAGGTCACGGTGACCTCACAAAATATGATCTTGGCCTTGTGAACACAATATCTCCAATATCCTTTCAAATTTGGTACAAAACGTTCAGTTGGACTCAAGGATGAACCGATTAGATCTTGGTGGTCAAAAGTCAAAGGTCAAAAGTCAAAAGTCAAAGGTACCTGATCACTGTGTTGTACTCCAACTCATATAATTCCAAAACAATTATACTTCTTCACATTTTTTTAATTGATAAATATTCAAGAGTTATAAAGGTATAAATATATCATTAGATCTCATGCATACCTTCTTTGATGGCCTTTTAAATAATTGACCAAAGAGTGGCCCATTTTAGTTGAATCCACCCAACCCTTTGACATCATTGGTTTCCAGCCTCCTGTTTAGTTTCTTTTAAACCGTGCTGGTGCATGTTATTCTATACAAGAAGATTAGTGAAGATTACAACATGTTCTGTTTTACAGTGGGTCTAACAATACAGTATCTGATCAAACAAAGTCATATAACTACATTATTTTGGTTTCCTGCATTGTGTCTTTGTAGCTTGTACAAAAACATAATCAATGATATTTCACACTGACTTGTCGGACTCTTCCTCTTCTTTCCTGGGTCGAGTCACCCACCTCAGTTTGACGTCAATCCCTGAAGCCTTGAACTTGTCACACATCTGAGAGGGAATAGAGGAAACATTAGAAGCTTCATAAAAGCTTACAACTAATCAACTACAGAGTCGAGTTCTGCTTCCTGTTTACACCGGCTCATACATGCTCACCGTGATCGCTCATGTATGTGTGTGTTTTCAGGTGTGATAGTCTGGAGATCGCCATTTTAAAATGGAAATGTAGTTGTGTGGACGTAGCCTGAGCCCCGAAGCCTACGGTCTGATACTGTGAACTGATCAGATGAACACACAGAAGTTCTGATACCTGAGATTTAGTTGTGTAGAGGGAGGAGGGAGTTTTACCTGCTGGAGAATCTGGTCATTAACAGCAGGATCTGAAAGGTCAGCAACAGTCTGAATCTTCATCTTCACCATGGTCATCTTCACCCTCAGGTCTGTACAGTCCAACAAACATATATCCACAAATCAAGGAAGGAAATATTATTGTGTTGTGAAAAAACAAAGGAAGATTGAGATTCATGGTTTTTTTCACCTTTATGGCACCAGAAGTTTAATTTAGAGTTACAGTCGTGATCAACCCAACCTTGGCCTGGACTTTCAGCAGCACAGTGCTTGCCGCCGCCATTGTTATTTGGATGTCCATGTTTCCAGTTTCTGAAGTAGCTGCTTCTCTTGTCGGACCACCTCCATGGTTGTCGGTACAAGCCAATCCAAGCCTGTCCTGATATCTTTGACCTCACTTCTTCGTTTTCCTGAGCATTCTCAATCGTAGCCAGGTCTGTATAGTGTGTTCTGCAATAAATCTGGGCATCCGTCCAAATCACTTCATCGGTAATAAAAGTATATGTTCTGTGGCCTGGAGGATTTGTATCTACAATAGAGGAAAATAACTTACTTTAAGAAAGAATTTGTAACACTAAGTCGACTGTTGTCACAGTATTAAACTGCAGAAATAACCAAGAACATAATAGTAATTTTCTTACCGTTGAAACAAACAATTCTTTTTTTAGCCCAACATCTAACGTCTAACCATTTTCCATTATTCATAAAAACACAGTTCTCCTGTGCGTAAGCATAATTTGGCTCATAGTTGGCCCAGCTGTGGTAATCAGTTTCTGACGTTTTACCAGTTGCTGACCATCTCCAGGAGTTTGAATCGTTGCCCATAACTCCCTTCCAGGATTTCGGGTCATCAGTCAGTCCAATCCACGACCAATAGGTGCCCAAACTCGGTCTGTTTAACCTGGTTAAGTCATCAGCACTCTCAATGGTCACCAGATCAGTGTATTTCTCTCTACAGTAACGCTGAGCTTCGTTCCAGTTCATTGACATGTTGACATAGTGGTACTCATACAGGCGCGTGTCAGAGCAGGTAGTGACGCCAAATCCTAAGGGTTGATGATAAAGGGCATATTTAGATGTAAACTGTAATAATCATGTTTGGAACAGTTGATCTGAATATTATAAGTATATACAGTATAGTGTAATATGTACATATATATGTAGGTTACATTTACAGTATATATACTGAATACTTTAGACAGTGTATTATTAAATACATACATACATAAACATACATATTTGTATGGGCTAGATATATATGGAAACATATGAAATTATTCCAATTTCTAACATGTTTCATAAATAATTTTTACATTTATATTTTTTAATTTATATGACATATATTTCATATATGGAAATTCAATATCTGTACATATATTTGTGCATGGGCAATCCTATCTTTATGAGTGAGATATGGGTAACTTTTAGTGAAGAAAAAGGTTTTTCAAAACTGAAGATTTTAAAAAGAAAATACGAATGAGTTACAAGGCTTCCTGTTTGTCTTGCCGCTATACTTAACCCTCTGGAGTCCATTTTGATGATTTTTTTATGCATTAATTTCTGTCAGATGTTTTAAACCGTCCCTAGCCCACATGCGTTGTATCCTTTTTTTTCAGCACAAACTTCGCTGTAAGTCTGACAAATTATAAACTTCTAGAAACCCAAGACATATATAAAATATAACACAGGCCCCTGTGAAAATGTTCATATCTTTAGTCATAATCAAAGTTGTAAAAACTATTGTTTTATTATTTGTGCACATCAATATAGTTGACATGTAAAAAAAAAAAAGAAAAAGAAACTATAATACAGTCTATTTACATGTAAAAGGATTTTATTACAACTTATGTTTGTGCATTTCCCTTAAAATTATAAATCATGTTAATCATGGAAAATATTAACAATTCAGATTCTGCAATTGTGTATGAAAGTCCCACATCAGCACATTCAACTGATTTCCTCAGCTTGTCTCGACATGATATAAAGTTGATATAAAGTTACTGTAAATAAAACAGTGGCCACGGACTCCAGAGGGTTAATACACCTCTGACATTCTACACAAAATTATGAATAAGGATGGTCAGAGGACTTCAAATCATGATGGATATGAACGGGAAACCAAAAACCATCAACATGAAATTAAAGCAATCAGAACTCTTACCAAAGAAGACAAAAATCAAAAGCCCTGTACAGTCCATCTCTGAGTTCACTGAAAGTAAAAAGAGAAAAGGAAGACATAAAAAAGTAGTAAACAAAAAGAAAAAGAAAGTATCAAGCACTTACCAGGACAGCAGACATTAATGATATAAATTGTAATCAATAAATGTAAATATATTTCTGTTGTGTTTCAAAGGCATTTTAAAAAATATTAAAATTACTGAGTGAAACGTATGTAAATGATTCACACTGGGAAACTTTGAGTTTGTTAAAAGGTTCAATTCCACAACTTAAAACTAAAATAACAATACTAACAATATACATTTGAAGTTGATAAATTTGATTCATATTCTAACTGATGGCACATTTATTGTAATCGTAGTGAAAGTAAAAACGAAAAGGGAATAATAATGATAATCATAATAATAACAAAGAGAAAATAGAAAATATACTCACATGAAACAAATCCAGCATTTGAAATGAAACAGAACAGAAGAAGATGTCTGCTCCCCTCTCTGAGAAGTGTCCAGTGCTGTGCTGAATTCTATCATACTTCTATGATAATCATATTTAAATATTCAAATGAGGAAAAGGTAACTTCCTCTACAACCATAATTTATGTTGTATCATGTTGAGGAGTTTGCTTTATCTTTATCTTTCTTTTTTCCCTGTTCTTTGGGTTGAATCTTTAAAAAATGTTGTTAAAAATTGTGCTTTTGACATCAGCCAAAAGCTACAAGTGACTTTATACTTTATTCCTCACATAGATAATAGTACAACTCTCTGAACTAGGTGTGTTTCCATCCACCTATTTTTATTAGCATTTTATGTGCATTAAAAACATTGTTAAAAGCAAAATTTGACAAAATGTGACGATGGAAACAGATTTATAAGGCAAATAAATCGTGACATACACAAAGCTTGTGAATTAAACGTCCAATGAAAAGACAACGGCAGATGAAAACAGATGTGTGGAGCGATGAAGAAACTAACGTTCTTCAAATTAATACACAAATGTTTTTATTTGTTTTTCATCCATCAAGGTTTGACCCGGACTCTTTCAATGAACACCACCACCACCACTAGTGGATTGAAACACACAGTATTTTGCATTTTCTAAATTTGAACTACATTTTGATGGACACTCACTTTTGGCTGTAAGTATCTCTCTCAACTCTGAGTTTAAAATCTAAACTTGCTTTATTGTCAAAGAAAAGTTATATTATGAAAACTAACTAATTTCCTTGAGGTTGGAAAATGCAACAGTGCAACAAGTCTTATCACTCAGATCTTTAGGTAAACATCTGCCACCACAATAAGACTGTGAGACAGTAATGTGGCGTAAGGACTATATTCAAATAAACAAATGAGGAATGCGACAACCGTCACTTTGGTCAAAACATGACGATAAGCAACCAAACATTTCCCTGTAACACTGCAATGATGTGCTCTCACGTTCACATTCACACACTAAAAATATACGGTACAAGCATGACTATGGTTTTAGACTTGATCCAATATTTATAAAATAATTGTAGTGGCTTATATGATGTAAATTGTAATTAATAAATGTGAATATATTTCAGTTGTGTTTCAAAGGAATTTAAAAAAATATTCTAATTACAAAGGTTCTTCAAGTACGAGCATGTGAGCTCACAAATCTTCTGGAGGAACTCAAAGGCTTTAAAAGAACCCATAATGTAATGAGCCAAGAAAACACCTCTATGGGACAACAAAACAAGGCCCTGGAACAGGAAGCCCAAGAGCTTAACAAAAAGCTGCCTGATGGACAAGGAGGAAATGAGGCATGATTGTGAGGTTTTGTAGAAAGAAAGGCAAGAAAGGTGAAGTCCATGAAAAAACAACAAAAGGCCCTAGAAAGGGAACTTGAAGAGGTCAATAAAATAACTGTGTGATGAGGAAGTGCCCTGAGAAAAAAGACAACTCTTTTCAACAAGTCCAGGAAGGCGGGAATATTCTCCACAAGCTCAAAGTCTTTGAAACCAACGAGTCTTTGAAGCAGTAAATTAAGACTCTGATGAAGGAAAATGACGACCTCCAGAGGGAGAACCAGTCCCTTAGAGACATTCCCCGGGAGTGGGCCTTTGAACTCAAGGCTGTAGCTGACGAGTTGACTGAAGAGTGCATGGTCAAATTCACTGTGAACTGGCAGAGGTGGATGACACATTGATTTCCTTTCTGTACGTCTTAGCTGGTCCACTACCATCTTTGCGGCTTGCAGACCTGGCCTCTTCAGACCACGACGCTCTGCTCTTCAGAATTCGGCCTCCTTTAGATTCCCACTGTGGACTGGGAAATCTCTGTCTTGTCTGTCTGTCATCCAATCAACTTCAAACTTGGCGGGTGTGTTGGACCCATCTTAGCTTCTCTCTTCATATGAGATCTGACTTTAAGGTGCTTCTGATCACTTATAAGGTTCTACATGTGCATAGATCTGATCTTTTTCAACCCCCCGCTGAAATCAGACAGTCTGACAAACTTTAAACTCCTTTTCTTCCCCTTTACTTTGCTTATTCTTTGATTTCTTCAGGCTCATGTACCTGTTACCATGATCCTCCTGGCAGGTTTGTCTCAGTCTCATGAATCTTTTAAACCAAGTCCTTAAAGTCCATGCATGTCCTGTCAACAAGATGGAAACCACTGCATCTCTAATCCTCTTTAATTCTCTCTATTCTCTCTTTACACTCAGGCTTCTCTCTCTGAACTGGACTCTGCTGACCACCCTCTCTCCCTTTCCTGACTGTCAGTGCCTCATTCCAGATGTTTTGGATTTGGATCTTTGTCCTCCAGGAGATTCAGCCTTGTCTCGTTTCTTTGTCTCTTTGTGTAGTCTGTCCTCTTTCCAGGTCTCCAGGTGGAGAGGGAGATGTGTGGCTCAGATGTTGGAAGCTGCTCAGCATCCTCCTGGATCATATCTATAATATTGTCATCCTGATTTTTATGTTTGTCTGTTCTGTCATGTTCTGCCATGGAAGAAGCATCCTTCTACTGTTGGTCTTCATGGAGTTTCTTTTATCTTTTTCCCCATTTAAGGGTTTTTTGTAGAGTTTTTCTTCATTTAAACTGGAGGTCTCAAAAGAGAGGTTGAAGCTGCTTCAGGAAAATTTGTGATTCATGATTTTGGGCTACGTAGAGAAATAAAATTGACCCTGAAGTTTCAAATTTTCACCTCCTGTGGGTGAATGGGAAAATGGGTGTGATCATGCGTTGCCTGATGCTTTTTCATTGCAAGCTAACACTGGTATGTGGAGTGTCAGAACAAAGCACAAACACTGCCAGTGTCAGAACGTCTGAGGAGTTTTCATTTGCATACACATAGAGCACAGGACTAACATGCAAACACTGCAATGATGAGCTCTCACGTTCACATTCACAACCTAAAAATGTATGCACCCATGGTACACTGCATGTATTTTTAGTTAGCTGCTTGAGCTCCAAGCATCCCTCACATGTCCTACGTTATTTTCTGTCTCAACCAACTCAGACTGGAACTGTGTGTAGAATTATCTTAAGGCAAAACTTAGATTATGTTTCGTCAGAGTCATCAGGGCTTGATTTATGAGGGGCACTGGGGGGACCCCAGTGTATTATTATTATTATTATATTATAGTATATATTATACAAATAACAAAAATATATTTCCCATATTCATGCCTGGAAGAATCTTGTGAGACCCCTGAATTGGACAGGTGGACGCTAATGTTAGCTAATTTCTAACTTTAGCCATAAGTGACAGTTAAGCTTCTAGCTAGTTTCTAACTTTAACCTTAAGTTACAGTTTGGCTAACAACATGTTAGCAAACTGATAGCACACCCTTCCATTTGCAGTGTTGGCACACTGGTGCTAGGTGATAAGGGGGAAGGTTAGTTGTTGTAGAGATCAATACAGAGTTTATTATTTTATTTTCACCTTTAACATTAGTTTTCTAGTTTTTTTAGTTTTTTAGTAAGTTTAATCTAATACCTGCTAATAATTATAATAATTACATATATCATTTTCCAGGTGTACAATTTCAAAAGTTTAATACTCATCACTTAATGTTGACGGGCATGTGCTTCAGGCCAGCTGACCACCAAGGCTGAATATTCTGGAGAGCACACATCTAAATTTACCATGAGGTTTCTGCATGTCCCCTGTGTGTCGGGTAGTAAAATATTGTAAACTGGAAGTGAGTATGTTTCATATGCAGGAAACATATAGTTTGCATTGGAACACACACAGCAGTGATTCTCTTCTGAAGACATGAAGGTCACAAGCGACTGCACCGAGATGCTGTGTTGGTTGCTCATGTGTGAAGCCACACACAGACAGGCACAGTTTGGCTGCTGCTGTTCCCCACTGGCAGCCATGTTGGCTCCACAGTCTGGTCTGTGGGTGTTGCCATAGTAACCGATGCTGATCTGCTGAGCGTCGGGCATCTCATCCTGGCACCACCGCGGCAGGACGCTGTGACATATTTGCAACCGGAGCAGCAAAATTAGATTAAAGGAACAGCTGCTTTCTCTGTGAAATCTGTGAACACTGAGCTGCTGAGAGAAACAGGAACTGATTTCACCTCTCAAAACACAGACAGGAGAAATAATGAAATGTGTTTTTACTCTGATCCAGTGTTTGATTTTGAAAAATGAAAAGTTTCAGTGTGATTTGTTGAGTTTTGGCTGTAGCTCAATGGACTTTTGTGTATTTGTTTGAGCTTCTCAAAGCAGCAAAAATCCAATAAAATAACATTAACACTTGCATTGCACAGTTGCTCTGCACCTTCTGCACTGCAATATGAAATTTGGACATTTTTGTCATGCTGGATTCTGTTATGCTCAATAATGACAGATGGAAAGTCAGGATGTTGTGCACCAGACATTATGTTTTTAAAAGAGTCTGTGATTCATCGTGTGTCCACCCGAGGTCCTTGACATGAAAAACTTTTGGTATAAAAGGAGCAAATATTCTTCACTTAGTAGCATGATGGTAACAGCAGAGGGCATCATGCTACAATAGTAGAGGAGCTCTCTGTCTTTTCAGTTCAATTTAACAACTCCAGAGTCTAAAGACAGGAAACAAGAGCAGAGATTAAAACACAGCACGGAGCATTAAAACTTAATCCCTGTCATATGCTGCATTGTTTTTGAGAAGGTGCTGAAGATAAAGACGGAGAGAGGAGCCAACAACCTTGTATTAAAACCTATTTATTAATCAGCCTTCAGACATTCATATATCTCAGAACCAAAAAGCTCTAGCTCTAAAAAGCTTTAGGTGAACTGAAGGTGTACTGTCTGTTTCCTACAGCAGTAATCTATATCATTCTGCTCTTTACTAAACTGTAAACCAATTTATACTTACTGTTGTCTCATAACAATAATAATGTAATAATTAATAGAATGAATAGTGTGGACAAAAAACATTACTATATTGTGAAAAGATTATTTTGATGATTAAGTTATGTCTCAGGTTTTTGTGAAAAACTTCTACAGTGAGGATCATTTCCATTTGATTGTTAAAATTTAAAGTTCCATATTTTCTTCTTCTTCATCACAAAGTTCCAGAAGTCCTGACGGCTGGTTTTAAGGCTCAGTTTCTGAATACAGGCTGTGTGCATTTCTCTGTGGACTGAGGCTTTGATACTTTCACAGTATTAATATAGAAGCTAGAGCTGATCTATAATCACACTACACATGGACACAGACCTTTACACTGTATAGGACCTTTAACATCACAGATTTCCATGTTGGAACAGCAGCTGAAACCAAAACTCTGACCTGTCCCTAAACTATATTCTAATTTCTAACTTCACTTCCACTTTCAAACACTTTTTTAAGTCCTTGAATAAACTCCATTGAGTCCTCACAAAGATAGAAATAAAACCCCGCACACATATGCACAGTCAGCTGTTACAGTGAGTGTTTGATGAGGGAGTGGAGGTGCAGAGGCCTCCAGATACACAGGAAGCACACATCTCTTCCTCCTTATCGCTGCCTGCCATGTGTTTGTATGTATTTGTGTGTGTGTGTGTGTGTGTGTGTGTGTGTGTGTGTGCTTATGAAATGAATGTGCCAGCTGAAGTAAATGTCGGTGTATATTTCTATGCTACCAGCCAACTCATGGTGTGTGTGTGGGTGTGTATGGTATGTGCATTTGTGTAAGTGTGTGTTACTAATATAAGATATGAAAAGATCTATAAAGTATGACAGAAATATTTATGTATTTTAAACCGTGTGGGTGTGTTTGTGGGTGTGTTTGTGGGTGTGTGTGTGTCGTACATGTATATCAAACACTGGCAGCTGATTGACAAAATGATCCAGTTAACCAGAACTAACAGAATCATGAGAGAGCCTAAATGTCAGTTTATTAAAGCATCAAGAGTCGAGCTTTGCATGATGATGTATCATGTATATTTACATTATTTACAGACCATTTTCCGAAGCATTACCATAACCTTTTAGATTTTCTACCTGTAGATTTTAACCAAGAAAACTCTGATGTTCAAGAACTCACGGTTTGCCTCCACAAAGGTTTAAAGAGTGTGATGTTTTCATATCTGATAGCCGAAGACAATTGCAGATAATTAATATGATTTTCTTTTACAGTAGCATCTGTTTGCAAACTACATGACTGGACACAAAAACAAGCCAACCAAATGTTCACTGTCATAGATCCTAACCAGGTTTTAAAGAAGCTACTTGTAAGTTTTGCTATTACGTCCTCTGAACACTCGTCCTCTTCAGGATGCTACAGTGACTCGGTATCGGAAAGTGACGAGATGGGTCAACCAGGCTGGAGCTAGCTGGCTAGCATACTAACTTCAGTAGAAGAAAATTGTGATAGAAATAGAAGCAAAACAAAAGGGTTGTTTTCCACCTCTGGAGACAGCTGTTGGTGAGTAAAGGAATAAAGTTTGATGCTGAACTCCGAACGTTTCTTCTACACTGGTAAGTAAACAGCTGCTAATGCTAACGTCGGCTATGTAGCAATAGCAAAAACTTACAAATACCTCCTTTAAGTCTTTGCAAGTGTAATTTCTTGATCTTCTGCAATCAATATGTAGGTACATATGCACACAAGCGACACACTCTTCCAAAACAAAACAAAGAAATTCAATGATAGTGATAACAAATGAGAAAAAGATGAGCTTCATTCAACAAGAAAAAACGCTAGCTAATCCCTTCAGCCATGTTTCCAGAGCAGTGGGGACTACAAATGACTGCCCACAGCTTTGGAACATGTTCACCAATCACATATTGATGTAATGTACAGACAACATACTACATGCAACTTGACAAATGAGCCCGATAATTACCAAAAAAACTTCAAGAAAACAAACCAAACAAAAGGATCTCAAACACGACTTCACCTCTTTACAGGACGGCTCACACATCGCCTGAGTTCACATGAACCCTGTGTCAACGTCCCCACGGCAGGCTGATCTGGACAACTTCACAAACGCGACAACTTTGAGCTTAATTACAAGTTCAATGACTTCAGTCAGCGTCAGTTGTTTTTCACAGGGCATCATGGGAAAGCCTCTGGATGGAGCCGCTTTTAACGACTCTGTGCTTTATGTGCATTTTTGCCTGAGAATTGTCTGTGAATCTGTGATGTGGGCACGATCATGACAGAATAACACTCACATCACAACAAAGAAAGAATGTGATGGTCTTGGTTTCAGCTTTACATAAGATGGTGAATTTAAAGAAAAGGACAAACAACAGCGACAGTCGTTTCAGCAATGCTTTGGTCTGCGGGGGGAACACAGACGCCCATCCTGACCTCCAGGTGGGTCAGATTTGAACACAGCAGACCGCTGTTTCTTCCCATTATAAGTCAACAGTTTTTTCTTTTAACCATGACCATAATCGACCTAGTGGTTATCAGTGTAACCGTGACAATAAAGGTCCCTGAATCTTAACCAAGACATTATTTTAACCTAAATCATTATTTTCCAAGCTGTTGTGCCCATCTTAATAATGTTGTCTAAGATCAGGGAAAGACAGACATTGTCCTGTCAGAAAACACTTCTATGTATCATGCTAATCTTTACATTTCAGATATCCACAGGAGATGTGCAGTAAAAGACATAAGATGTGTCCAGATTCAGGGCCCGCATCTTTCGGAGGCTGCAGTCGAAGACCGATGGCGTAACAGTGGCGCGACTAGGCTGTCCCATTTCGAAAGTACTGTACCTTCAAATGCATCTGTCTTTTCCTGGCCCAACCTAACCCAAGATTCAGTGCGCGGTGATAATGAAAATAATATGGCAGCAAACACCACAGAGAAAGAGCCTGAGGATTACACTTTTAAATGTAAGTATTGGGTTTCAGCTTCATTTAAATAGTGCTTTATCTCTTAAACGTCTTTCTGTGGGGCCTGGATTAGTTTGGATGTGGAGGATCAGTAGGAAAAAATAACCACGACAAGGACGAACATCTGAAAACCTGGGCAAACAAAACCAAAACTATTTGCATGTTTACTTCTTTAAAATATTAAAACACAGAAGAAACACAAAGACAAAAAGCACTAAGCTGCAGGAATATTGTGACTTAATATCTACGTATTTAAACCTTTGTGTTTCACAGTAAACTTCACCGCCACAAACTATAACTTGAATTTTAAAAAAAATCTTTTCCTGCCTTTCATTCGCTGGATTCAGACGTTCACTCGCTCTCTTGTGCATCACTAATAAACTTTCCCAAACTCACAGATGTGATGAGTCTGTTTTCAGGGGGGAAGTGTTTATTTTCACAGATGCACGTCCATCAGTCGGGACATAAAGCAGCAGAGTCACTGATGTATGTCTCTGTGCCGGAGCCAAGTGCTTTAGTTTAAAGCCAAAACATGATACTCACCAAGTGGAGAGGGGGGGGAGGGGAGGAATAAGAGAGAGGAGGAGGAGGAGGAGGAGGAGGAGGAGGGCTTCAGAAACATTTTCTGTTACAACTGAACTAAAAAGAAAAAGAAACAACAGAGAGAAATTCAGAAAAGGAAAGAGGAGAGGAGAGGAGAGGAGGCTTTAAAGTAGCTGTTGGGAAAAAGAGGATCCCCGAGGAAGAGCAGACAGAAAGAAAGAAAGACAGAAAGAAAGAAAGAAAGAAAGAAAGAAAGACTAGTTTTTGAGATGAGAAAGGGAAAGCATAGAGAAGATATGGCAGGGAACAAGAGAGAACGAAGGAAAACGACATGTTAGAGATGACAGAAAAACTATGAAAGAGGAGGAGGAGGAGGAGGAGAGGGGTTATGAGGAAGAGTTAGTTAATGACAAATGCTGAAAATGTTGAAGGAGAAAGAGAGAAAAGGTTAGAAAGAAAGAAGACAGCGTAGTGACAGAGCAGAAATCAAGACAGAAAGAGGAGCAGCAACAGAGAAAGAAGAGATGAAGAGACAGAAAAAGGCTTGAACGCTTTAATTGAAGTTGACAAAGAGAAAAAAGCAGATTGTCAGAGTGGGAAGAGCTGAAAGAGAGAGGAGGAGAGAAACAGAGAGGAGGGAGTGGAGAAGAAGCTGAGGGGGAGAGAGAGAGGAGAAGAGGGAGAGGAGAGCTGGAAAGTAAAGTGTGTGACAGAGGAAGAGAGAGCAGGATATGAGGAGGAGTGAGGAAGAGCAGAGAAAGAAAAGAGAAGAAGAAGAAGAAGAAAACGGGGGGAACTTAATTTCCATTTTTTTCTGACGTCGTTGTGAAACCCTCTCGAGCTGCTGCTGCAAGACTGAACGCTATCAGGACCGAGCAGACTGCTGCCAAACCCACTGACACACACACACACACACACACACACACACACACACACACACACACACACACACACACACACACACACGTATATAGGAAGCGAAGGAGCTCCCCAGCAGTGTTGGATATGACTCGTCGGCTGTCGGAGTGACAGTTGGGAATAAACCAGTTCTTCATCCAGTCAGGTGAGTTTAATCTGCTTTTAATGGCTCTAATGGATCGTTTAGGGTTTTATTATTTAATTCAGATTTAAAGAGGAGATGTAATGTCTTGACTTGTTCTGAGACAAACTGACTAAACTTTTATTAAAATGAAGGAGATTCTTCTTGAAAGCTGTTTTAGGAAACGGATTAAACTGTTAAAGACAGAGCAAGTGAGCAGTCTCTACTCGTGTTAGCTGTTTATATCAGTGGATTAAAACTGGAGTTAGTAGTTTGACTGGTTGCCGTGTCGTTTAGGAAGAAACACACTGTTTAACTCGTGATGTTAATGGAGCGGCTGAGTTTGGAAAAATGCAGTTTGAGTCGGGTTCACAGACACAGGTGAGACCACTGGACCACTATCTGTTGTCATTGTGAAGAAACAGAGAAGAAATACAGTGTTTTCATTTAAGGTTTTCTTTTATGATATAACTGCAAAACTAAGAGAGGGAACTTGCTGCAACTCTGACCAAGAGGGGACCTCCACAGCTTTGACAGTCCGGGTGCTGAACCCAGGCAGGATTTGACCAGCACCAGTGGTGATTTAGGGTCGCAGTCGAACCCTCCACAGGACTGATCGGACTGGAAGTTTTTCAGTATTCACTTTGGGAGTTGGGCTTTAACCTCGACTTAGGCCAGAGAGATCAAAGTGGGGAGTTATGTGGTAGAAAAACCACATTTTGCTGCAATATAGGGAACAGTTTCATATTTAATATGACTTTGACTGTCTTCACACTGCTGCTGCAGATGCATGTTGGGAACTGCTTCAGCCTCCAGAGGAAGTGCTGAGGATAAACTCTAACGCTGCAGGTATCCTCTTGGCTAAAAGTAAAATCACCTCCAGCTGGATGTTGTTGTTCTGTGGCTGCATCAGTAACACATCTGTCCTGATCCATGTTGTTTTGCTGAGCAGCAATAAAAAAGTTTTTTTCTTGTTTCGGTTTATTTTCAGAGCTGAATTTTCATCTCCACAGACGAACGTCAGCGACACGAATCCGCTCGTAGAAACTCTGAACTCAGTTCACTGTGGTTCAGTTGTACAGCTTCCATCAGCTGTTCACTCACTTACTGACACTCTAATGTTTTAACTCTAAGTTTAACTAAAGTGCTGAAGTGTTGAAAGAAGATTCGGAGGCAAAGAATTGGAAAAATACACAAAATTCTTAAAATAGATGTTACCTTTGCCCTTTGTGTTGAGACTGGGTCACGGAGGTCATTCTGAGATCAGGTGGAGGCTGTAGGTGTGTCCGTCTCTTCCATATGACATCACTCATCATCATAGCAGCGGCTCAGTCAGACAGGTGAAGGAACTAAAAGACAAACAGGTAAAATAAAAGCAAAGTTAACTGTGTTGATGAGGGGATAGGGAGCAGGTGAACAGGTGGATGTGGAGGTCAGGTGATAATGAGATTGTTTCTGGTTTGTCTTCACTGTTTGGAGAAATCCATCTTAGAGGAGGAAGTCAAGAGATCTGCACTGCTATAACCTGATTACTCCAAAACCCACATTTACAAACAACTAATCAGTAATCATACATGACCCTGCATCCTGGAGGCTTTTCTTCCATGTTGGAGCTTTTTTGACTTGTAGACATGTTTCCTTTTAGTTTCAGTTTCAGGTTTAGTCAGATTGGATTATTTTAGATGCGTGGTCACATCACGATCACACACTGTGCTGCTGGTCAGGGATTCACTCTCTGATGTCTTTGTCCTGCAGTAAAAACAGAAACCTCTTCTCTTCTGCTCTTTTGTGTCCTATCCTGTCTCATCTCTCCTTCATCGTCTCCTCTTCTTCATCGTTTTTGCCCCCCCCCCCAATGCCTGCCACTCGGTTTTGCTCTCGGAGCCACGTGAGCATCAGTTTCTCATGAACCCCTGAGTGAGTGCAGCTCAAACTGTCGAGCTGCCAGAGAAAACATCAACACAACAAGCCGGGTCAGGGTCTGCTGCTCGCTCACCCTCACCCCTCTCTCTCTCTCTGCCTCCCCCTCCTCAGTTTCTTTCTGTCTCTCTCTCTTTTCTCTCCCACCATCGATCCTTTTAGTTGCCCAGTCCTGCTGCAGTTCAAGGTTCCCTGAGTTCATGGTTTGGCTTCGTGGGTCATTGTGGACTCAGTGGGAGGTCACTGCTTCAATTGTGGTTGAATTACATGCGAACACGTTTTTTCCCCGAGGAACGTGTTTGTGCGAGCGGATCGAGACACTCGCTAACAATAAGAGAGCTGGGGGAGCCGCCTCTGTTGTTCAGCCGGGTGTGAATCCGGTCTCTCAGTAACTGGTTCAGACGGCTCCACAATGGCTCCGCCGGCAAAGAAGATGCCGAAACATTAGAAACGATTGTGGCCATTGTGAGATTAATGGCACTGTCTTTGTGGTCTAATGAAGCGTGCAGATGTTCCGTGTTGTAGTATTTATGGTTTTATTGTCAGTGTGACACACGCTGACTGTTGCTGTGTGTGTGTGTGTGTGTGTATGTGTGTGTGTGTGTTTCAACACCACAGAGAGGACATATTTTTTACACTTTAATGAAGTGTGTAAGTGCTTTTGAACGGTGGTTAAGTCTCTTTTTGTTCTGTATACACTCTATACTGCAACTGTAATCCATCTAATCTCTTTAGCTCTGGTCTTTCTATTCTATAATGTAATGTATATAATATATAATGGTGGATTTAAAAGGCACAGTCTGTAACTTCTGCCGTTAGGGGGCTCTCAATCAAAACAATAACTAAATACGGCGTTGGGTGATGGCATGATCATGCGTGGGATCATGGGAGTTGCCGTCAGCTTCTCCTGGTTTGGATTCCTTCAGTGTCAGTGGTTCAGCGATTCGCCAACTCTCTTCGGCGAACACAGGACGTCTTGGAGCTGAGCTAACCAATATTTCCTCCGCTTGTTTCTATGATAACTTCAGATCCAGACGTCCGATGACTAAAATCCTTCATTTGGTTCAAATATATAGTTGAAAAAAGGTGTAAAAAGTATATCTTTAAAAATTTGACTTAAAAACTGGATCAAAGTCAATTTTGACACCCCCATGCTGATGCATGCACATAGAGGATATGATGTCATTGACATGTGACCAAAGAAATGGAGCGTTACCATGATTAAGATCAGATTTCTCTGGTTTGAGAATTGATAGAAACATTTGGGAAAATGTAACTCCACAACATACAGAACATAGATCTAGATGTTTTTAGACATTTTAAAAAGTTACAGATTATAAAACTTTGAGTGAATTGATTTGAACTCAGCTACAGGACGTGTGTGTGTGTGTGTGTGTGTTGAGGAAAACAGTGTCCAGTTGTAAAATGGTCTTGGTGGTCTAATTAGTGGTGCTACATGTTTTACATCAACAACATCCCCACCTCATTAATTCAGACACATTAGCATAATTATTGTAAACAAACAGGAGCCCCGCTGAGAAGACTCTCAGCCTGTTGTCGGCTCTGCACTGGAGTTTAGTCGATTTCTGTTTTTGTCATAACGGCGTCAGAGGGTGAAGAGAGATGAAACTGACTGATGCTGACGGAGTGGAAGGTGGAAAACAGACATTTTGTTTGTCCTGAGATGTTTTTCCACGCTACAGGTTTAACAGGAGCTGCTTAATTTAAAGGAGCAGAAGCATTAATGTCATTATTCTGAACATTACACTGAGCTGGTAGTTCAACACAGAGGTCAGGACTTTAGATGCAACTTATCAAGTTAACAATCTCACAACACTGACTTGAATTTAGCGGGAGAAGACGTTGCTTTATAGCTGACAGTTAAATAGCTGTAAGGTGCATTCAGGCAGGGTCATTCTTGAAAAGGTGTGCTACATGCACTAATCTGACTCTGTGTGTGTGTGCGTGTGCGTGTGCGTGTGTGTGTGTGTGTGTGTGTGTGTGTGTGCTCAGATTTACAGCCTCAGTGATTTATAGCAACAAGCTCATCCTGTCAACAAAGCAGCTCTGTTCCCTGATGCCTTCCACCCCATTTATTATCCTTAAACACACACACACACACACACACACACACATTACATACACCTATGCTTCCAATTAGTCACATGACATCATCCAACATACACTCATGCGAGCAGAGACGCGCAGCGAGCCGATCTGTGACCTGCAGGTCCACGAAGCCTCTGGAGAAATGATGGACTGAGAGAAGAATCCGCATCAGGATGAAATCGAGTCCTGCTGCTCCAGACCTGGACTTTCTGGATCTCCTTTCACTAGACGGGATCATTTCACGTGTTTAGCTCTGGCAAGAAGAAAGCATCATAAAGCTGCATCATTTGCTAACAAATAACATCAAGTGCGGATTCAGGGCGGTGATCCAGAGGAGCAGATGCGATGGCAGGACCGCGCTGCGCCTGATTAACTGCAGCTCAGCGACATGTTCAGTTCTTTCCAGACACGATAAAGCAGGTTCAGCCAAAAGGAAGATCTCTGAATCTGCGACGAGCCCCCGTTTAACTCCTGGAAAAACTGCTACTGTTGTGATTAGAGGTGGTCGACGCAATCCGCAGATTGTTCTGTAAAAGTGTAGATTTTCTCCAAGGCAGTGACACCTCAGTTTCTTGCCCTCTGCTGTGAGATGAACACGTCTGAATCTGGTTCAATGCAAGAATTGAGAATAAGTAATTCCTGCTTTTGATTTTAACATTATATTGTATATTTTGCTTCTAATGCAGCTGCTGCCTTTGGTGCAACAGAAGGAAACAAAGAACCGATTTTAATTGGATGATATCTGCACTTTAAGTCCTGTGAAACAGATTTAAAAGACCACAAAGTTATGTTAAAAATCATAATTATATTCGCATATCTCAGTGCAAGATAAATAAAACCATAAGATAAGAGAAGATGAGATGGACATTTATTGATCTGCCGTAGAGGAAATTCAAATTTGATACAGCAGCACAAAAGAGAAGCAGCACAAGAGGAAAATGTGATAAGAAATAAAATAAGAATAGAAACAGAATCTAAAATAAATAAGATAAATTAGAAATACTATCTATGCATAAAACAATATGCAATATGAATATTTTAAAAACGATATTGACCTTATTAAATCCAAGCGGCCCTTAGTGTTAAATCAATTGCATGATTTATTAACGTGTTTGTATATTTTAAAGGTTTCATTCTCCCTCTTTTCCTGTGTTTTATTTGAAGTGTTGATCCATGAGAAGATATACAACAAATGTCCTTTTTTATGTGTTGACCAAAGCAAATTAATAGAACATTAATAGTAATAAGAGTTTTGATTCATGAACATAAAATTTAAACTTTTTTATAACTTTTTTTCATGGTAACTACCAGAATTTAATCTCACACAATGTAAATACAACAACTTGTTTTATGGAGGTTTTCCCGGTTCATATCCTCCATAAAACCAAAACAAACCATTTTTTAACGTCACTTTCTGATATAACATGTTAACTGGAGAGATTTAGATCTTCTGCTCTGGACAGAGCCGGGCTAGCTGTTTGCCCGTTCTCAGTCTTTATGCTAAGCTAAGCTAAGCTAAGCTAAACTAACCAGCTCTTGGTTGTAGCTTCAAATTTCTGTCGACTTCGTCATTTAACTGCAACAAATAAATGTCAAACTATTCTTTTAAGAAATTCCCAACACTGACAAAGGAAAGGTGAGCGACTGAAACATCCTTGATTGATTGATTGATTGATTGATTGACTGATTGATTGACTGATTGATTGATTGATTGATTGATTGATTGATTGATTGATTGATTGATTGATTGATTGATTGATTGACAGATAATGGTGAGATGATTCAAACACAATCACAGCCCTGGATGATGTTCAGGATTTAAAAAACAGATGATTCTTCTGATTCTCAGCTGTAAAATCTCCTTTACGTCAACAAGAAAAATGATACGTTCAAGAGTAGGAGTGAGTTCTTCTGCAAATGTTGGAAATCAGGATTTTGGAAGGAAACGTTTCCATTGTTTCATGACGGCTGCAGTGAAAATGAAAATATGTTTTTAGTTTTCAAGTGGGAGTGAAGGTAGACACAGTCCTTTATTTTATTAGGATACATAAAGAGACTTTTGTATCAGGCCTCTCAGGAGCTTGAATAGAAGAAAGCCTCCCACTCCCCTACTGGTTTAATCAGCTCGACTGGTCCATCAACTGGTCCAGGCACAGTGTAACGTGTCCGGACAGTTGTTTCTTTCATCAGACGATCACACGACACATTCATACACCCATGTTCATTATATTCAAAAGCACAGCTACTGTGAACAGAGACCACGTCTTCAGGAAACACTCCTACAACCTGGATCGTTGAGCTCATGATCTGGGTCCTGGTGACACTCACATTTCGCTCTCCTCAGATTTAATTGTAACCAGCTCTTAATATAGATTTTTGTTTGAGAGAATAGTTCTTTAAAATGTATGTGACGCCGCAACTGATCCCAACACTTAACGGCCACATCATGGGCCCCTAAAGATATAAAGATAACCGCTAACCATCGTCTCTAAACAAAGCTTCAAACTATGGGGCTGAAAGATGAAGCCAGCTGCAGTTCCTCTAACGACCACTAGAGTCTGGCTCCAACAGTGAGTCAGTCCCCATAGACTCCCATGTTAAAATGTCCAACTTTACAGCAGAAATAAACATATTTACAGCCTGGTACAAAAACTGTTTTAGTCTCTAGAGCTGATTTCCTCCTTCATGACACCTGTTCATATAACTCACCTGTTTATATAACTCACCTGTTTATATAACTCACTTGTTTATATAACTCACCTGTTTATATAACTCACCTGTTTACATTTTGAGGGCGTGGCCTCTTTGAGTGACAAGTGGGTGAGTGTATGCTTGCCACAAACCGACATATACCAAAGCTATAGTAGGAACTAGTGTTGGATCAATCAGAGGATCCAAAGATCTTGAAACCTGTTCAAATCCAGACAGGAATCTGTTCCTATAGGTCCAGAAAACACAACAAGAACCCGAACAGAACTTCTTATTAAAATACTGCAGCGGACATTAAGGTTTAAAGGTCAGGATCCAAAAATCTAATTCTTCTTTTCCATTACATTTTAATTTGCAGATGAAACCAGCTCCTCATTCATAACTGTTTCTAAACCAAACTGTTAGGCCTTCAAATTAAGAGTCTGTGAAAACGGTGTGAAAATCATTCTAATGTCAGGTTTATGGCTTCCTGAGCAGTCGCAGACACACAGACACACACACACACACACACACACACACACACACACACACACACAAGGCACATTGTGGATTTTTTTTTTTTAACTGAGTGGTCCTGTCTGCTCTCTAACACATTTCCTGCTGCAGTTCGCTGCCCAATAAAGCAAGAATGCAGTAAAAGCCCTAAATATAAGCTCTGTATTTATGATCCACAGATATATAGTTATTTTTTGTACAGATCAGGGGGAAACACTTTTGTCCCTCTAAGACAAACTGACATGTCCAATTAAAGAGTTAAAAGTGAGGAGAGTGGCTTCAATTAAATGGTAGATAACTTTTTTGTGAGTATGAACGTTGTTGGGGCCTCGTTATTATTTCACAATAAAACCTGTTTTCTCGCCAGGAATCCCTTCATATGATTATTTTACAAATATATTTTTAGTATTTGCTGATCTATCTGTACGTCCACTCCACCACATTTCAGCAGAAAATATTATGCTTTTTTACTCCACTGTTTACCGAAGATCAGTGTTGTTAAAAATGAAACCAGTGTGTCAGTCACATATCGGATGTGTATGAGCTGCTCTAACTTTCTCACATGGTTTCATTTAAACACCATCTGAGTATCCAAAACAAAGTGTAATTTAATAATATGTAAATACAACATTTTGACTTTGTTTTTTCACATTAATCTTTTCACAAACCCTCAAATTTATCCCGTGATGCTTTGGATGCCTCTGAATTAAAATATTGGTTTTGAAAACAAGCGTCAGATGGATCTGACAGCTGCTTCAGTCTCAGGCAGAGTTATAGACATTGTTAACTGCTTTGTGTTGCTATGTGTTTTCATATTTGGCCGAGTTACTCTTGTGTAACTCCTCTCAGTTTTAGTTAAATGATCCCAGGTGGTTTAAGTTCAATAAGACATGTTTCATGATTTAATGGGTCCTTTACAAACCAGAAAGCTGCTGCAGTTTGTCAGAATTTTCTCTTCGCTTTCTCTAATTTTTATGTTTTTAAGTGACAGGAAAGTTTAACAGCAGTGTGTATACTGGTGGTTCACACTGCTGTTAAACCAACAAGGGTTTTCTGTGGTAATTGGCACAATGTTGAACAAGGCTCAACTTGTGCTTCACATCACAGTAACAGTGCAGAGCATCAGTTTGAGTTTTATTGCTGTAATGAATCTGTCTTGAAGAAATGACCAGAGCTCTGAGTAGGTGGATTAATGTGTCTTAATTTATTCTTAAAACGAGACCATTCATTAATTACAAATTGTGTGAACGTTGTGTTACTGCATTACTGAATATTTCCAACTATTTTCTGGATGCACACTGATTTTCATTCATGGTAATAAGCTATGAAAATGAACTGGGACACTTGCTTGAGATACAGAAGAGGATCAATCACTTTACATTTACCTTTACAGATCCGTCTGTCTAATGTATTTTAAGTTAAGTTAATGTTTTAATGCAGTTTTGCAGCAACAATGTGCTGAAAACAATACGGCTGAATGTCGCCGGCACGGAGGAATAAAAACCAAATTTCTTCTAATCCATATTCATTTTTTGACTTCTTTTAATCTTTAATCTTGTATGAAGATTTTAAATCTTTCAATCTCAAACATGACTCCGTCATTTACATGAAACTATGATCTGAAACTGGTAACAACTCAATCTGCAATCTGCACATCTGCAACGATGTGTTTAATTTAATACAATTATCCATTAGTTTTTATGTCAAATCTTAATGTGAAAAGTCACTACACGCTACATGCTACACACACACACACACACACACACACACACGTATTGCTTGTAAAACAGGACCCCACACACAGGCCAAACACATGATGTAAGTCTGACTTCAGTCCTCAGCTGAAGGTCAGACTCTGGAGAGTTCATCCAGGCTCCACATTGATCTACAGGCCCCACGAGTCCAGTCTGACAGAACACACTGCTCCGCCTTAAACAATGACAACCACCTAGGGTCAAAGGTCAGACCCATGTTCTGATCCCTGACAGGTCAGCAGAGCATGTTAGAAACACACAACAGACACAATCTAACCAATCATCTCACGCCAAGATGATCTAAATACTGTGTGTGTGTGTGTGTGTGTGTGTGTGTGTGTGTGTGTGTGTGTGTGTGTGTTCATGTTTTTTATCATATCGCAGCACGTGTGTCCCTCTCCCCTGTACGATCACTGGAGCTTCTCCTCTGTTTACTACTGATAAAAGATAAAGTTGTCCCCTGTGTCTGTCTCAGACTGACACAACACAACACAACACAACACAACACAACACAACACAACACAACACAACACCCTGAACTGAACTGAACTCCAAGGACAAGGTGTAGGAAATTATACAACATCCAAATGAGAAGATTGTGCACAGTTTACGTCTGATGCCAACCAGAGGCATTCCTCTCATCACCACCACCACCACACACAGACTATGCGTTTCATTTTTATCATTATTAGTAAACCCAGTTTACTGTTTCATAGTTCCCTGAACTATTTTAGGCCTTCTCTCACAATTTTAACGTGCGGCACAGAGTTATTTATTCCTGTAGTCTTCTCACACAGACTTTGGACTAATAGGACCATTTCAGTAATCGGACCTTTTCACAACACAATTTTAACTATGTTATAGTCATTACTTGACTTTCCTACCTTATAATTCAGACGTCCTGGTTTCTCTCTGTTTGTGGATCTCGTCACCTTCCCACAGTCCAGTAGATCCTGGCCTCTTTTTAACAGCAATTTTCTATGCTGGAGGGCTTTAGTTCAGGAGTCCCAGACTCCCCCGTGCACGTTTCAGGTCCTGTTCTGGACAGTAGGAGAGGTTGTTGAGATCCGGCTCGAAGGACCAAGTTGTGAAGGAACACCGTCTGAAAAATTCACAAGAGTAGGATATTTATTTCTTGCAGCAAGGGAACAAGTTACACACAAGAGCTTGCAGTGCAAATGTTCAAAGAATGCAAGATTCACACAGAATTTATACACAGAATATATGAGAGTGACCTCACATTTTTGCTGAAATGAGACAGACACAATAGAGACTCGATTCATGCCTTATCATAGCTAATGTTTGGGTGTAGTGGCTAGGAGGAACAGCGAAGGTCACTTCGCTCCTCTCTGACAACTCCTGTCTTAAAAGTAAACACAATAATAAAAAGTTCTATTCAGGATAATACAGTTTCCCTTTAAGATGGTTATGTTTATCATAAAGTATCACAATTTTTCCAACACCTACAGTTTTCAGATGTTCCCTGAACACCTCACATGCAGACTAACGATAGACACTAGCTACAGCAAACATCATCAAGAATCTGGATTTGAGGCGTTTAGGGCACATCTGTAATTGTAGCATCTGCCAAAAGTCTGCATGTGAGGAATTAGGGGGACATTTGTAAATTGTAGCATCTACCGAAATAATGCATGTGAGATGTTTATGGAACATCTGTAAATTGTAGCTTCTACCAAAATGACTGGTGAATCTGACTCATAAAACACACAAAAAAAGAAATTTCGCATAAGAATATGATTCATTTCAACTATGGCCCTGCGATATAAAACATATAACATAGAATAACACAGAGAACCACTTCACTGTTCACATCCAGCGGGAGTTTCTCATTGTGCTGCTGGATCACTGCTGCTGTGTTAAAGTGCCAAGAAGTCAGACATGTTTCAACAATTTTCAATGCAGCAGAGTCCAGAGTCCTGGTCAGAACCACAGCTTTTCTAAACCAAGTGGTTTTCACTCTACCTGCTGAGGAGAAAGGGAAAACTCTCTTTTCTCCAGCTTCACACTGGACCACAAATCACTACTGATTTGTCTCAGGTGAAACGCATAACAAGTGTTGTATTTTAGGCTGGATTTTATGAGCTGTCGCTGAGCCGGGACGCCCCCCCCCCCCACCCCACCCCACCCCCTGCAAAGTGTCATTTTGTCTGAGCAAAATGTTCGAGGCCTCAGGAGACAGAACAAGAATTTCCATTTCACACTTGGGTGAAAATTCCAGATTGGCTGAGCTCACACCACCGGGTCCTTTCAATGGCCGACATTATGCCAAGCGAAGTCAATCATGTGGAGGGAAAAACAGCAGGAAAAAGCTCCTCACATATACAGTATGTAGCTTCACATTTATGTTTCAGGCTTTCGGCCGACTCTTCCTTTCAGAGTGAGTTATTAAACATGAAAACACGAGGATAAATCAGTATATTACTCATCCAAGTGGCCTGATAACAAGAGGAACGAGCTGCAGTATTAAGCAGTATGTGAGACCATGCGAAGGGTTTACGTTGACTGACTTTTGGCAGATGTTTTTATCTACACTGCACGTACATTTGTAACTCTGGACCCCCACAGTCCTGCAGTAGAGCAGGTTTTGAGCCAGATCTTCCAAACCTGATCCTGCTGAGCCACAGGGAGTCTGGTCTTTGTGCTGCAGTGCACATACATGCATTCTCCTCATTTTCAGATATCAGGTTTCTCTTCATAAGGGACGCCGGCTAAACTAATGCAAAGTGATATCTTGGCCATTGGACAGAAATGCTGAAATTAAGGCAGCATTATACAGACACAGGGGTTAAAGGAAGTTGAGAGAGGGGGTCGTTTTTATAGTTTAGGTCTGAATATAAAGTACAGAATCCCCAAATCCCAAGTTTCTTGAGATAATCACATCCCTGGGTTTAGTGCAGCAGCTTTGAGTGATGACTGTAAGTGAATCAAACCTGTAAGCAAAGTCTGCTAACGTGTCCTCAGAGACGTTTTCTCTTCAACAGGTTAAAGATGTCCACTGTTTGGACTCACTGTAGGTTCTATTACACGTATATTAACTTACAGGGGTAATTTGTATTGGCTGCCGTTGAAGGGGTCCGATTTTTAAAGGTGTTTATTTTAATGCTCTGAAATAATGAAGCATTAAGTCAGATTAAAGCAGCCCACACCTGGCTGAGTTAGTGGAAACAAAAATCACAAATCAAAGATACAAAGGCATTTGTTTGAGAGGTACCAAATTTTAAGACCTAATTCTTTTGATCCTTATCTTGCATTAAGCTTCGTGATACAACAACTATTCGTCCGACCTGAACATCTATACAGGTCTTTTGTTCCAACCCTCTGATACGGGGTGGTGTCTCCTGAAATAGTGCCCCTGCGGAGTTTTGCACCTTGGTTCTCATGGTTACAATAATAAACATGCAAATTTTACCAACAGAGACGTACCAGACTTTAAAGTCATGTGTTCCACCATTGTTGATGTTGTTAGTTCAGACTTTACATCCTGACATTCAACCCTCACTGTCATGCCTGTTATTATATTTTGCATATACGTAGCACTAATTTCTGAGTACACACACAATCGACGCTTTAAAAGATCGAATGCAGGATACAAAACAAATCTTAGCTCTTACTGTGTTAGCCATGTGGTGCTGTTGAGCCACAATAGAAAACCCACAAAGGGAGACTGCCCCGAGAAACAAGGGGCAAAAGTTAAACTGACTTTCTACACTGCTGAAATATTCACAGACACAAAACATTAATTTGTTGGTATAGAGTATAAATCAGGTTTGTGGATCTGAGCCACTCCTAAAGAACACAAAGTGCCAGCTATAATGGAGATTACAGAATATTACATAACAAACAATTAGTCATGAAGCTCAAGCTTCAATCAGCTGAAAGCAGAGATCAAGTCTGTACCTGCTGCTCTGTGATGGAGCTTCAGATCGCCACTGTAACAGACTGAAACTGACAAAAAGGTGTGTGTGTGTGTGTGTGTGTGTGTTGTGTGTGTGTGTGTGTGTGTGTGTGTGTGTAGATTGAACCCACTGGCCTTGCTCCCTACTGGGCCACTGGGTATCAAATGCAACACACACATTAGCAAATAAACAGGTTGTGATCTTTATTCTTATTATCTTTCTCCTACTTACAGTGTGTGTGTGTGTGTGTTTGTATATAATTTCTTGTTAATTATCTTGTACATTGTGTTGACTTAAGGAACCTCTGACTGATGTGACTGATTCTGAAATCAGTGTTGTACCGGCCCACTGGCCCATGTAAGGATCCATTAGAGGGTTATAAACATGTTCTGTAGAAGTAGTTTGTCAATACAGACAGGCTGTACCTCCTTAGATCAGTTAGAGTCTCTAGAATTCAAATATTTCAACCCGTTTTGCGCTAACCATAAGCACATAAATAAGATTTATTAATATCTACCAGCATTGTTTACCAGAGGAGTGTGATTACCTACCTGTTGAACTTCCGATTCTCCCTCCATTCCTCCCTTAGTTGTCCTCCTTTAGTCTGTAACGGTCCACAGATCACAAAAAGCAAAAGGGTTCCTTATAAAAAAATATTCCAGGTTATAAAAATCGTCCTGAGAAGTCCACAGCAGATGACCAAGCGATTAGTATCCGCTGTTCTTCCGTCACTTCTCCTCCCTGTCTCTCTCTCCATTCGGCTCCATCTTGCGGTTGTGTTCGCGGGTCTTCGGCTGTGTTCGCGGGTATGCGGTTGTGTTCGCGGGTCTTCGGCTGTGTTCGCGGGTCTTCGGCTGTTTTCGCGGGTCTTCGGCTGTGTTCGCGGGTATGCGGCTGTGTTCGCGGGTCTGCGGTTGTGTTCGCGGGTATGCGGCTGTTTTCGCGGGTCTGCGGTTGTGTTCGCGGGTCTTAGGCTGTGTTCGCGGGTCTTTGGCTGTTTTCGCGGGTCTTCGGCTGTTTTCGCGGGTCTTCGGCTGTGTTCGCGGGTCTTCGGCTGTGTTCGCGGGTCTGCAGTTGTGTTCGCGGGTATGCGGCTGTTTTCGCGGGTCTTCGGCTGTGTTCGCGGGTCTTCGGCTGTGTTCGCGGGTCTGCAGTTGTGTTCGCGGGTATGCGGCTGTTTTCGCGGGTCTTCGGCTGTGTTCGCGGGTCTTCGGCTGTGTTCGCGGGTCTGCGGCTGTGTTCGCGGGTCTGCGGTTGTGTTCGCGGGTATGCGGCTGTTTTCGCGGGTCTTCGGTTGTGTTCGCGGGTCTGCGGCTGTTTTCGCAGGTCTGCTATTGTTTGTTAGCTTTCTGGCTACAAAATGGCGACCAGATTTCACTTCAGGGGAGTCAAAGGGAAGACAACCAGCGTAACTAAGCTAAGACTTAATGAAAAAAGCCGGTCTTTTCCACAGTTTTTCTAATCGACCTTAGCTGTAGATGGAAGTCTCCCCTGACCAATCAGAGCAAACAAGGGGGGTGGGCACTTCAGAGGCACGGCCAATAGGATGTGAGAGGTGTGGAAACAGTTGAGAGTGGATATCAGCTGTTTCGTAGACATCAAAACGCTTCAGTATATTTTCTATTATTTCATATTAAAGAGTTAAAGCACATTTCTCCCAGTTTTCCTTTTAGAGAGGGTTGTGGGTGCCAGTGAAAAGGTGTATTATAAAAGCCTACTAAAGTAAACAGACTTGTTTTTTACAGGGAGAACTGAAAAATACAACAACAAATAAATACCATGCATGAGCTGATGTAGTTTAACTTGGGTTGTAGTCACATGCAGAATAAGCACATTTTCAGAAACTAGAGTATGTTACCTTTCAAATGAGGTCTCATAAATGCATTTTGGCCTTAGAGTTCATCTGTTTTAAGCTTATTACATTTACATACGTAAATAGTTGTAAATTAGGTTTAAAAAGGTGGGTGTCTTATAGAACAACCGGGGTTCAAATAAAAAGGAAAGTAATGCATCAGGTGGATGGAGACGAGACTTTACTGACTGTTTGTTTTGCTCCTTGTTCCTTATTTTAAACTGACTGTTGTGACGTTCCTGAACCGTTTCCTCAGTCAGACACTGTGAGATTTCTGTTCAGACCAACAAGCCTGTTCTCCTGTTTACTCCAAACTAACCAGCGATGTAAACTGCACAGCTTCCTGTGCTTCATGAGAAACCACAGACTGTAAATTAAGATGGATGTAGCCCCCGTGTCGTCACTTAAGAGTGGGTTTGAAGCTCAGAGTGAGCTGCTCCATCATTGCCATCTTGGCAGCGCCTGACTCCACTCCTAACTCTTAGCTAATCTGAAAATGGTCAAAGAGGAGAGGCATGTGTGGAGCTGAGACTTCAGTGCAAGTATACTCTCACCCACCTGTCACTCAAAGAGGCCACGCCCTCAATTCTCCATAACTTTAGTCCTTAATAAAATGTAAACAGGTGAGTTATATAAACAGGTGTCATGAAGGAGGAAATTAGCTCTAGAGATCAAAACAGTTTTTGTACCAGGCTGTAAACATGTTTATTTCTGCTGTAAAGTTGGACATTTTAACATGGGAGTCTATGGAGACTGACTCACTGTTGGAGCCAGACTCTAGTGGTCGTTAGAGGAACTGCAGGTTTTAGCACTTCAGTGATGGCTTCATGTTTCAGGTTGATGATTTAGGAGACAAACAAACTGCTGAAAAATAGTAAAGGTAAAAACTTACTTAAAATTGTTTCAAGCATCAGTCCTTTCCTCAGACTTGTTTATTATTATTATTATTATCATTTTAATCTTTATTTATAGAGCACTTTTTAAAAACTACGTTACAAATTGCTTGACAAAGACAGGAAAAAAATAGAATCAATTAAATCAATAGATTTCAAAGAGAAGGGAAATTAAAATCAGGTGTATAAAAACCAATACAGAGTCATTTTAAGATAAATAAAACAAATCAAGTGAAATAACAGCCCCTAAACACTCTTAGAAAAGTTTAAAGACTGAAAAAACACATTGAAGCTGAAGCTGAAGGTGGAAATACAGGGATAGACGTGACAAATGCTGTCATGAAAGAGCAGACTGAAGCACAAATCACAGATTCACCTGTTGTTTCACGCAGTGGCACAAATTTCAGTGCAGCCAATAAAGTGTAAGTATTTGACCACAGAAAGTGCAACAGCATCCTGTTGTATCGACTGATTTAAAATGGATTTATATTGGAATAGAAATTAAATGAAATAAAAAACATTTTTTTCCGTCACAGAAAGCGAGAGCAGTTTCAGTTCAACTGCCGAGCTCATCAGATCCCATCAGTGACTGTCAGGCAGTAGTTTAAGGCTGTGTGAGTCTTAAACTGCAATAACAGCTGTAAAACCCCTCAGTACCGTAACGACCCGCACAGCGTGTCCTTCCTCATCCTCTGCTGAAGCCATCAACGCTGCATCCACCGGGCAGCTCAGGTTTTTAAGGTAAACGTTCACAGCCCAGACAGGTGCTTCTGGGAAACACTGCTCGTGTCCATTACGTGAGCATCATTCTCCAGTGGTGACACAAACATACGCTAATATTCAACATTTAAAATATCGTTCTGGGACAAAAATATTGGCCTTTTATTTTCTGTGACAAATCTGTTGCAAAGCAGCAACCGTTGTGTTTCTATACAACTGAGCTGCAGCAGCTGCAACAGACCGAGCCGAGCTGCGGGACACACTCAGCTCTGAGTGGCGGCGTCAGGAGAAGTCCACGGCGTGTTGGCGTGTGTCCATCATTGCACACAGTTGCCTACAGTTGTCTGGCAGCATGAACACACACTTCAGTGTTCAGGACCATGAGTGGGGGGCACTGGGGCAGGAACATTAAGGTTCAGAGGCACAGGAGTGTGTTTGGCTGGAAGGCAGGTATATATCGGTCTACAGGGAGTGTGGCTGATTAGGGGGAATGTAGGTAGGTGTGCAGCAGGTAGTGATCAGGTGACTGAGGAGCAGCTGTGAAAACTTAGGCCTGCTATGAAATGTAATGAGTTTGTAGATTGAATTTGGAGAAGCTGTCATGCATTAAGATGGTCTGGTCTGGAATAACAGAGTAGAGGAGGCTGGGATATATGCGTTTATGTTACTCTTGATTTCCAACTTTAATTTAAAAAAAATTAGGAACCTCATCAATTCAATTTCATTTGTAAATTGTACCAATAATAAATTTTGTTTTGGTAAGAGTTTAACGATGTTGGATCTGAAGACTCTAACATCAGAGAGATGTTAAATTGGTTGGAAATGAAAATCCGGTTCACGTAAAAACACAACGTTTGCTAATTGTGAAATTGTGACGTTTCGTAGACGATGGGTTTTGCTCATGAGCTGAATGTCGGTGTTTTACATGTCATGATGGCGTTGGCATGAGACGTTTGGAAGACGCTGGATTTTGGTTTTGTAACAACACGACTTTAACCAACAAAATATCGACAGCTATCAGCTCAGTGGCGTGCGGTGACTCTTACCGATAGAAGCAGACTAGTATAAAAACCTTTTCATGACAGTAGCAGCAGCAAATCTCATAAACCTGAGGTCTGTCCTGTCTCATGATCTTGAGCTGAAAGTCTCTCTCCTCCATCTTGCTGCTCCCTGTCTGGACATCTTCACCTTTCTGCACTCCTTCCTGTCTGAGGAAGTTTTAGGACCATTCTTCTCAGCTCAGACAATAAACATAACAAATGCACAGTATGGAATAAAAATATCTAAAACTTACTTCTATCAAAAATATTTACCATTAACTGACAATGACCCACTCCTGTGATGAATCCTGTATTTACTTGCCTCAGGGTTGTTAATCTTCCTGGCTCCTGTTTCAGACTGTAGTTGAAGCGCAGGGGAGACGCTGGGATTGTTATTGTGTATAGTATTTCTACTTTATCGTATTATTTTAGATTTTGTTTCTATAATTTTATTTCTTATCACATTTTCCCCTTGTGCTGCTTTTCTTTTGTGCTGCTGTGTCAGTTTGGAATTTCCTGTACGGAGGATCAATAAAGGTTCATCTTATCTTATCTCATACACAAACAGCCTAAAGTGCACAGACATTGCGCTGTACGTTCACAGCTATCCTGCTAACTGCTAACTAACCAGCTAACTCTTATTCTCCAGAAATAAACACTTCTCCTCTCCGCCTGACGAGCTCCAGCCTTTGTCAACGGGACACGATTACACCCACGAAAATGACAGAAACTATAGAAACAACAGCTGGAAATCAAGCTAGCTGCCAGAGACAATACCCTGTTGCCACCACAAGAGGGCAGTAAATTACATGATGAATGCAAAAAGGCAAAATCAGATCCTTTACGGGGCAAAATGCTGTTCTGAGATCTGCGTCAACTTGACTTTGGGATTAGACGTTATCAACATTGAGTTTTCGGTCAGCTGACGTCAAAATTTACAAACTCTGTTAATTAATCCAGAAGTAAAGGTTTGTAAAGTTTCCGAGTCTTTTAAATGTTCCTGTTTAAGTTATAGTACAGTACAGAAAGGCAGAGCTGGTAATCTCATCTAAACACTGTCGTATATCACAGCTTTAAATTCTAACGAGCTTCCACCCAGTAGATCAGATGAAGCCCAGTCTGCTGTAACGGGACCCTCAGGTATCATATCCTCCATCTGCTCTGAGCATCTTCTCCTCCGGCCTCTGTTGAATCTATTAGCACCTTAAATCAACAGGGTGATGCCTGGAGCACACGGGGAGATTAAAACCTACGTGCCCATCGGCCTCCACACATTGAGGACGTGGCAGAGTCGTCACAGAGGAGTCGACACTGAGTGTAACAGGGGAAATATCAGGCTGTTTCTACACATCTGTAATTTAAAGTCAGACTTTTATGTCTAATTAAGAAACATGCTGAGTTTAACGAGATGTAATCATAGAAAGATGATCCGGTTAGATGCCCTTTATCTCAGTCTGAAGAAATTAAAAAATACTTCAAGTAATCACCTTGATCAAGAAAATGAAAATTAAGATTCATTTAATTCTAGATGGATTCTATTATGTCTTTGTGATGTTACTCCCCCGCGCCGGAGGAACTGTCCCATTCCCGTGGACACGATATCTCAGTAACGCCTCGACAGAACTTTTTCAAATAAGGCACCAACATTCACTAGGATTCAAGGATTAACTCATTACATTTTGGGGGTCAAAGGTCAAAAGGTCACAGACGTGGTGACCTCATAAAACACAGTTTTGGCCCTTTGAACGCGATATCTCAGTAACACCTTGGAGGAACTTTCACTTGGACTCAAGGATGAAGTCATTAGATTTTGGTGGTCAAAGGTCAAAGGTCAGGGTCACAGTGACCCAAATGGTTAATATTTTATATGACTCTGGACAAACAAAGATGTAACCTGGAACTTGTCAGAGTGGAGGAGGGATACAACCACGAGGAGCTGATTCTAGTTTCAATATTTACCTGAATGACGCCTCTGTCTGAATTAAATTACTTCAAGTAATCACCTTGATCAGGAAAATAAAAATAAAAATTCTTTTCTCTCTATATGGATTCTATTATCTCTTTCATGCAAAAGCCTCAACTAACAAACAAACACTCAAATACTGAGAGTCAAAGATGGAGGATGTTTAGAAATGAAAAAAAACACTGTTGCAGAGGAGATGCATCTGTCACGAAGTTTGTTTGAAAAAGGAAGAGAGAGGAGAAGTCTACATTTATACTGCAGTGTGTGTGTGTGTGTGTGTGTGTGTGTGTGTGTGTGTGTGTGTGTGTGTGTGTGCAGCCTGTTTGGGGCTCAGTTTAAATGGTGTTGACAGCAGGGCTAATCGAGGCGAAGGCCGTGGAGAGACGGAGTGATTACAAACCCAGAGCTCTCCTCCTCCTCCTCTTCTTCGTTTCCTCCTCTTCATGTCACTCTCACATCACAGAACTACAAACATCAAGAAACAGCCTGAAACAGACAAATCAGAGTGAGGTCTCAGAGACAGAAACAACAGAGGAAGAGATGGATGAGGAGAGAAAGAAAAAGAGGGATTCCCTCTTTCTTTCCTCTCAGCTGTCAAAATAAAAGTCTGTAGAGAGATAGAGAGAGAGGGATGGATGGTGGATGATTTGATTTATGTTTCCACGTGTGTTTCGACATGAATCAGTCACAGAGTCATCTACAATAACATTAGAGGGAATATTAAAACACAATTTCTTACCAGTTCTCCAGCAGTGGCTCGTCTCTGCCGTCTGCATGGGAAGATAAAAGGAAGGATAAAGGGAAAACAGATTTTTATTTGTTCCAAATCATGTAAAAAAAACATGATTATTGGATTTTCTGCAGCTTGTCTGTAGATTCACGATGTCAGTTTTGTGGGTTATTGCTTTACTTTTTTAAAGATGCATGTCATCAGATCATTTATTTCTCATGGTTTCAGGGTCGTGTGAAGATGAAGTGACGCAGGCGACTTCACAGCTTTTCATGTTTCCATCAAACAAAACACAACAACAAAGTAAGTGACTGTTTTTCTGGCTGGTTTTCTGTGAAGCTCAGTGGGCGGAGTCAGAGTGTGAGGCTACGGCTACGGACCGGTGTAAACAGGAAGCAGATTGTCTACTCTGCAGGTGATTGGTCCCTCCTCCTGTAAGCTTATTATGACATCATAGTTAGGTTCTGTTGCTAGGCGACATCTAGTGGTCGTAGTGATGATGACAGGAGCGAAGGGAAAAGTGTCGGTGACGTAGTTTAAAGAGAGACAGAGTCCACGTCAGGAGGAGGTGGAGGTGGAGAGCGGTGTGTTCGATTCCCATGTGAAACCAGCAGTTTATGTTGTTTCTTTTATCCATGACCGTTCGACAAAGTTAACCACGTTGTTATTGTTGTAACCATGACAACGAAGATCGTCTAATGTCGAGGAAGTACTTATTTTAACCCGAATCACGGTCTTTTCCTAGACCTAACCAAGCCGTGACAGTTATTATAGTAACCATGGTGACGAAGGCAGGTACGCCACTCTCTGTACAGTCGCCGTGTTATTATCGTAACCAATGACAACCAAGTGTCGTTACGCCTGCTGCCGTAGGGGGCGCTGTTTCAGGAGATGATGCTATGGGTCTCATCAGAGGGTTGATGGTTGTTGGACAACAAGGTCGGTAACGCTTGTAATTCGTCATCTGTGTTGTTTTCTTCACTGGTAGTCGTGACTGATGAGACCCAATCAGGGCGAGGCGGCGGGTGTCTACGTCATCATTCCCAAAGGTCTCGGTTTCTGTCCGTCCAGGCGACGACACGAACCCAGAGTTTTCAAACTAGAACGAGTCCAGCAGCGTTTCTGAAAGTCTCCGTTATAGTAATGTGGACACCAGGAGTAAACGAAGAAAAAGAAATGCGTTTTAAAACTAAAACGTAGTGATGTGGATGTAGCCTGAGGACAGATTCCTACAGTTTCATGTGATTTCCTAACTCTGATGATGATGAGGAGGAGGAGGAGGAGGAGGAGGCTCTTCGTCGGTCGTTCTTCTGTGTGGATGCTGCTGCTCTGATGAAACTCCGGCCTCACAAACATAAACAGCCTGGAACTTAAGTGTAATCCACCTCTGGATGCCAGAGTTATCATGCACATTGCTCACATAGCTCCACGCTCGGCTGTTTGTTGACGAACATAATCAGATAAGGATTATGTTCAGTACACACAGATGTGTACAGTCACTCCGAGTGTGCACGAGCAGCCAGATGTTTCTCATCTTTTGTAAAAGAAGATGAATGTGTACGCAGGGTTGTGTGTGTGTGTGTGTGTTTGAAAGTACAGATGTTTGTATCTTTTGAGGACACAGAGAAGCCAGAGGAGGCGTGTGTGTGTGTGTGTGTGTGTGTGTGTGTGTGTGAGTCCAGATGTTTGTATCTCCTCAGGAAAATAGAGATGTACGCTGCGTGTGAAAGAGTTTATGTCAATAGATTTAAGAGATTATGTTACTTTAGAGTCTTTTAATCTTTGCTCTGGCTCGGGCTAAACACACAGGAACCCTGGATGTCACTACATACCACAACACACAGCAGGGGGGGGGGGGGGGGGGGGGGGGGGGTGAACACCAGGCAGGGAGAGAGGAGTGAGGGAGAAAAGAGTTAAAACTGAGAGCAGAGAGAAAAGAGATTGAGACAAACAGAGTGATGGAGACAGGAGGTGACAGACGGGCCGAGATAAAGAAACCCGAGAGGATGGAAAAAGGAGGAGAGAGAGGAGAGGTGAACGACGGCCGGCTGAAACATGAAGCCAGAGAAATGACAACTGCAAAGGAGAACTCCTCTCACACTCTCTCTCTCTCCTTTAACCTACTTCTTTCTTCTTCTTTTTTTACGTTATTTCCTGTGGAAGAACTGAAGGTTTAGTTTGTGGCTGCCTCACCAACAGCAAGTAAAATCCTCCTAAAATAACAAATAGTTTGAATATTTAGGTCGGTTGTAATTCATTACTGCTGCATTAGAGGCTTTGTTACACCGCAGTATTTAAATATTAACGAGTAATGACAAGTAATTAAGTGCTTTCCCTCAACTTAAATATGATTGTATTTGTTCTTTACGTGATTATTTCCATTTCATTGCACTTTTATTTCTCTACATTTCAAAATAATGTACGTTTGACTCGCACTACATCATTTTCCATTGGTTAAAAGAAGAAGTTCGAATTCATTTATTAGGACTTTAACTATAATTAACTGTTATACATTAGTCAATTTTGCTGAAGATACACCTGTAAAAAACACTGAACACCTGCTGAAAATGTTCTTCAGTGGTTTAACTTGATTAATTTGCTGCGGTGATGTCAACGTGTACTCCAAGGTGTGTCAGTGCGCTGTGACATCACTGTTGTGGGTGTGGTTACTTCCTACCACACCCACAACAGTGTAACTTTCAGAGTAGCTGTGATGCAAAGTTTTCCAAACTGGTGTTAGTTACTTTTTGTGTAATTTTTTGAATGTAGGACTTCTTATATTTCTGCTTAAATAGCTTTAAATTTACCTAAAATTATACTTTTGACTTGAGTTAATGCATCAAAATGTTTGCAACCAGCGTGCAACCGTTTACTTGTTTGGGTTCTGTTACATTTAGTTCAATAAATAATAATAATAATGATCAATAATAACTATTTTTAAAGGAGTAGTTCTATATTCTGAGAAACATCCAGATATTATCCAGTGTCTTGCCGTGAGTCCCACGTTCTGATCGATACCACTCTCACATCTGAATGGTAAGCTACAGACGGTTAGCTTAGCTTAGCATAAAGACTGGAAACAGGGGGAAACTGCTAGCCTGGGCCTGGCTCTGTCTAAAGGGATCAAAATCCACCTGCCAGCTCCATGATTAAAACAATATGTTGTTTGTTTAAAACAATGAAGCATGAAAATGACTCATTAGAAATATTCTGGCTCATGAACCTCAGTAAAACAACAAACACTTACACTTTGTGCACATTAAACAAACTGTTGTCTTATAGTGTATACATTAATAGAGCACAGAAATACGACTGTTTGACATGTGTTTGAGCTTCTTCTTCCGCTGCACTGATATAACTAAAATTCCCAAAATATTCTCGATCACATTTTCCCATCACTCTCTGCGTTTTACCTCCCGTTCACTTCTTTCCTAACGCGCCCCTCCCTTCTTTCCCATCCAAAATAAATCCAAACATTTTGACAGAGTGGACTGTTGAAAGCCGGTGTTAACACAACCCCAGCTCGGTGCCAGTTCACACAACTTAAGACAACGATCGATCCAGTGACCTGAAAACAAAACCTCAGCATGGGGTGTGTACACACACACACACACACACACACACACACACACACACAAGGGTCTGAGTTTTTGCGAAACCAGTGAACATCATTGGTCAAAGTGGGTCATGTCAGAGCGATGTGTCGTCACCAGTTACATAAAAGTTGCTTTTAGGTGTTTGGTTTTGGGTTTTTTTTTCAGGTTCAGGTCACATGTAAAGCTGTGATATATTTATTTCTTCCCTTTGTCCTCGACCTTTGACCCTCTGATTGTGTGTCTATGTCAGAAGTTGTTCAAAATTTCTCCCTGAGGAGTGATAATTTAACCTCCCTCCTCCTCTCTCCTACAAAACAGAAACATTTCAGCATCACACTTGACCCCGAGGCGTACCCACAATACTTTGTGAGGAACTCAAGCAGAAAGATAAACAGTAGAAGACAGTGACGCAACATTAAATTTGATGAAGAAGAAGAAAAAAGATGGCAATCCACACCCTTGTAGTTAGTGTTTACAGCCAATGTGTTTACATTATCTACAAGTAGCTGCTGATTGGCTTTTGTTTGTTTCAGTTTAAGAAGTCATGTCATACTTCTGTATGACATGGGGGGGGGGGGGGGGGGGGGGGGGCAGGACTGTGACACCAGGGATCTGGGTTCCTGTGTCCCACATGATGTTAGGTTTAGGCTGCATAAACACTTGGTTAAGGCTAGCACTGCTGTGATATGCTCCACAGCAATGCTGACAGTTAGTAAGCTAGCAATAACAGCATATACTATGAACACATTCATAATATCAGTAACAGCAAGTTTGCTAACGTTAGCATATCTACTGTAGCTGTCACTAATGAAAACAGACATAAAACATTATGAACCAAGTCACACATGGAGGAGAAAAAAAACCAGTTCAGCTCCAGCTGGAGCCTTTAGCTGCTCAAAGGTTTCTCCTCTCAGTAAACCAGACCAGTATCGGCTCCATGGTCGGACTGGGAAAGAAATTCAGCCTCAGACTGATCCACTGGGACTAGCAAAACGAGTGACACTGATGGAGCCAGTAGAAACACTGATGAAGTTGTTAGTTTACTGTCATATTATTGTTTGAAATTAAATTTTTGCAAAGTAAGTAAAGCTTTAAAATAAAAGGAGTTATAAGCATCAGACAAATGTAAATACTCCGGAACAGTACAAGTATCACAGATTGTACTTAAGTACAGTACTTGAGTAAAAGTATTTAGTTACTTTGACAACAGCTGTAAAAACTTTCTAAACTTCAAATGAACGAATAAAAACATTGATCAACCACATCAGTGAGATTCTGCATCACATACACTGAACAACTACAGCTGCTATTTTAGGAACACTACTGTGTATGAAAGCAGTGTGTGTGTGTGTGTGTGTGTGTGTGTGTGTGTGTGTGTGTGTGTGTGTGTGTTCATCCGGAACTGCATAGTTCTTCACCCTGGAGGGCGTGAGTCATCAGTGACCTCTGACCCCTCCACAATGAGCCAATCGTGTGTTTCAGATGGCTCTGAGTCAGAAGTGAAGAGCGTGTCAGTGATGATCTAAAACTAAAGACAAAAACAACATAAAAAACACTTACTACTAATTTAAACAAAGATAATTAAAAACTCCCCCTCACACACACACACACACACACACACACACACACACACACACACTGCTCTTGCTGAAGAATCTCTTTGATCCCACTGTTGATGGTAAGTTGACGGGCGACAAAGAGACAGATTTGTTTATTTGTTGCTCTTAATACGATAAAAGACGTTTAGTGGGTTGTGTTTACTTGGAAATTGGACAAAGTCCCAGAGGAGCATTTAAAGTAATTTAAAGCTGTCTCCGACAGAGAGAGAGACACAGAGAGAGAGAGAGAGAGAGAGACACACACACAGAGAGAGAGAGAGACGGGGGGATAGAGAGAGACAGAGAGAGAGAGACACAGAGAGAGAGAGAGAGAGACAGAGAGAGAGAGACACAGAGAGAGAGAGAGAGACACAGAGAGAGAGAGAGAGAGAGACACACACACAGAGAGAGAGAGACGGGGGGATAGAGAGAGACAGAGAGAGAGAGACACAGAGAGAGAGAGAGACGGGGGGATAGAGGCATAAAGAAAAGGAAACAAAAACAAGAGGAAACATGGGCACGCACACAAACATAAACACAGCATTTATCTGAAGTGTAGATCCATATGAAGATTTATTTTTGTTTTAAGAACCAAAAACCATCTCAGTGTAGTTTTACATCTCCTCTCTCTGGCTTCTCTCTGGAGCTCTAGTAACAACAGGTCGGTGAGCCAATCAGAAGAGAGGAGGCTCTGGGGCTTGGTGACTGCTTTGTTGTGACATCACAAAGTTCCAGAAGTCCTGACGGCTGGTTTTAAGGCTCAGTTTCTGAATACAGGCTGTGTGCATTTCTCTGTGGACTGAGGCTTTGATACTTTCACAGTATTGATATAGAAGCTAGAGCTGATCTATAATCACACTACACATGGACACAGACCTTTACACTGGAGGAGTTTTAACATTAGCTCCACACTGACCAGCTGCAACATTACAACCCTGCTTACATATTAATCTGTATCTTGTATTAATCTTCGGAACCTCTGAATGCAGGACTTTTATTTTGCGTTTCACCTCCATCTTCAGAAACATGAGAACAGGCCAGAGCTACACAGACACCACACGCACTGCGACAACTTCTCCTAAATGACTGGTTCATGTCACTTAAAGAGTCTGTTCGTACGAGGAGGCGTGCACGTTCAAGGCCCCCCTGACTTTTCAGGATTTCCCAGGCTTCCTGGGTTTGAATCCGCCATTAGCAGGCGAATGTGGAAGTAGAAATGAGGCTAATTACGTCGCGCTGGAGGAGGGAGATTAACGGTGAGACCACTGAAGCCACATTTAAAGCTCAATCACACAACACGCAGGAGAAGAGACAGACAGAGGGGGAGAGGAAATCAATTCCTCCTGTTTGTGTTTTACATGGAGGTTTGAACAGTGTGTGTGTGTGTGTGTGTGTGTGTGTGTGTATGTAAACATTTAAGTGTTCAGTGTGTGTCTGCAAATGTGTGTATTTGTGTGTGAGTGTGTGTTTGTCACCACAGATGATGTACGGGCCCCTCGTGAGGGTCTGCTGCATGCTAACAGCTTTGTGGCAAGACACACACACACACACACACACACACACACACACTCACACACTCACACACACACACACAGGCCCCAACCTCCCACCTCTGCACCACATGGGCCCCCGTAAATCACTTACAGGTCAAGGCTAATTTTTTAAGAGCAGATCTCACCCCAGCTTTTCTCCAGACACCATTTAAAACACTATGAACACACACACACACACACACACACACACACACACACACACACACACACACACACACACACACACACACACACACACACACACACACACACACACACACACACACAGTCCTTCATCACTTGAGGAATGTTCCTCCCTCTTTTCACATTCAAATCACATTCCAGATATGATTTATTTTCTCTTCTGTGCATCAGTAAAACCTGTAATTAGATCATTTACTTTCTTATTTACTTTACGTCTCTTTCACATGTTCTCAGTTGCATTTACTCGAGTGTTTCTCCGTCAGTTTCGATCACGGTGAAATATGAAGCTGCAAAAACTTTTTTTTTCCTTCCAACCTGAAGCTCCGGCAGCTGCAGCTCGGTGACGTCCGCACACCTCCAGCCAAACCAGCAGCTAATTAATCACCAGTGAAATCAGCTGGCGGGTCGCTGCAGGATTTAAAAGAGAAAAACAAAAAATCTGAAATAAATTATCAAAATGTCCAAGAATGCAAAAATAATGATCTTCATGCACAAAGAGAAAAAAAAACGAGGCTGGGTGTCAGAGAAGGATCATGTGGAAAAGACAAACGTAGAAAGTAGTTTGAGACATCAGTGGAAAGAAATGAAGTGGAGGTCGTAGGAACAGCTGACTTCACTGAATGACTTTAAAAGTTTCCTCTGCTTTAATCACGACCCAGTTCTCATGTTTAACTGACCAGAAGTTAAAGGGCCTCCCTGGTTTATTACACCACAGCCACTGGATCTTACTGTTGCAGCCTCGGCCTCTTTCTGCTGATTGTGAATCACGAGAGTCAAAGAAATCTAAAGAAATACGACATAACATGCCACAACTACAAACCCTGAGCTTCAGTCAAACTGGTTTTAGAGAGAAAACAAAGGTGAACGAAACTTTAAACTTTGGACACTGGAGCTGGGGATCTCAGGGGGGGGGGGGGGGGGGGGGGGGGTGGAGAGCTGATGAACAGAAGACCTCAGCTGGACTCAGAGGCTGGACAGACGGTGTCAAACAAAGACAGGCAGAGACAATGGCAGGATTTCTCTGGAGGAAGAGCAGGAGTCTGATGGTGACGAAGATGTAGAGGTTGAGCGGGAAGCTGTCAGCTCAGGCTGAGCCCCTCTGGAGGAAGATGAGGATGAGGATGACCTGGAGACTGGCGATGCTGGGGGGTTGCTGAGCAGGCGTGTGGGGGGGGGGGGCGACATCTCTGAGACCCACGCTTCATTCTAGGGGCTCCAACCCCAAGATACCTCAGGGAGATAGTCCCCAGGAAAGGGGACAGTGCAGGGTCTTCAGATTCAGGATCAGACTGGACGCTAGCTGACCTGGGAGCAGACAGGACGCCGGCTGACGGCGGGGCCTGGCTGGTGGCTAGTATATCGGAGGCTAGTAGGCTAAGGTTTGGCTGTAGGCTAGCATGGTGGTGGTTAGCATGCCGGACACGAGCGTTTCTGAAGCTAGCGGGAAAGGATGTTTAGAAGTTTGTTAAGTTAAGTTAAGAAGATGACTCCATTTATGACATCATCACTAACATCTTCCTGTTTCTCTTTTCCTGCAGTCTCTGTCTTCATGTAAACACTGGATGTCTCACAACATCCAACAACCTCAGCTGAGCATGTGTGTGTGACCTAGACCCCCCCCCCCCCCCCCCCCCCCTTCAAACAGCTCGTTCACAGGAGTAGAGGGCGTGTCAGGATTTGATTAACCATCACGCTAACGACCACAGCCCTCCCTCCTCTGTCGGCCTCTCTCCTTCACGGCCACATGTGGTGCTGATTCAGTGGTTCGGAGGAAACCCCCGAATTCTTCTGAACAAACACAAAGAGAAAAATCTGACTCTTGTTTTTGTTTTTTTGTGCAAAGTGTAACTCAGACCGAAGCATCGAGCCGCTGTGACGACAGTAAAACAAGACAGATACATGACTGAGTGAAACAGCTGAAGCTTCTTCTTCTGCACTGACAAGTTGAAAAATGCTGCGTTTACGAGCAGAGGCAGTGACGGAGCAGACGGGTGGAGATGGATGTTGTCTGTCTGATGGTGGAGGTGTTTTAGATTCTTCACATCTTGTTTCAGCTGCTCGACGTGGCGTTCGGCCAGGACCGTCTGACGCTCTGAGCCGATCCCCTCGGGTCTGGAGTTTCTTATCCTCAGCTCATATAATAACAATAATAATAGTAATAATAATAATAATTTACATTTTAATAACAGTGAGTTGACATTCGCAAAGAATAAAACAAATATATCTGTAAATACATGAAGCCACATGAGTGCAGCTCTCTCTGTAAAGAACTTCCCGTTGTGACACACACACAACAACACACACATACATCAGAACACACACACACACACAATAACAACACACACACATCAGAACACACACAACAACAACAACACACACACATCAGAACACACACATACATCAGAACACACACACACACACACACAATAACAACACACACACATCAGAACACACACAACAACAACAACACACACACATCAGAACACACACATACATCAGAACACACACAACACACACACATCAGAACACACACACACACACAATAACAACACACACACACACATCAGAACACACACAAAACAACAACATACACACACATCAGAACACACACACACAACAACACACACACATCAGAACACACACACAACAACACACACACACACACATCAGAACACACACACAACAACACACACACACATCAGAACACACACACACATCAGAACACACACACAACAACACACACACATCAGAACACACACACACATCAGAACACACACACACATCAGAACACACACACACAACAGAACACACACACAACAACAACACACACACATCAGAACACACACACACACACACACACAATAACAACACACACACATCAGAACACACACAACAACAACAACACACACACATCAGAACACACACACACATCAGAACACACACACAACAACACACACACATCAGAACACACACACACATCAGAACACACACACAACAACACACACACATCAGAACACACACACACACACAATAACAACACACACACACACATCAGAACACACACAAAACAACAACATACACACACATCAGAACACACACACACAACACACACACATCAGAACACACACACAACAACACACACACACACATCAGAACACACACACAACACACACACACATCAGAACACACACACAACAACACACACACATCAGAACACAACACACACACAACACACAACAACACACCACACACATCAGAACACACACAAAACAACAACATACACACACATCAGAACACACACACACAACAACACACACACATCAGAACACACACACAACAACACACACACACACACATCAGAACACACACACAACACACACACACATCAGAACACACACACAACAACACACACACATCAGAACACACACACACACACAATAACAACACACACACACACATCAGAACACACACAAAACAACAACATACACACACATCAGAACACACACACACAACAACACACACACATCAGAACACACACACAACAACAACAACACACACACACATCAGAACACACACACAACAACACACACACATCAGAACACACACACACACATCAGAGCACACACACAACACACACACATCAGAACACACACACAACAACACACACACATCAGAACACACACAAAACAACAACATACACACACATCAGAACACACACACACAACAACACACACACATCAGAACACACACACAACAACAACAACACACACACACATCAGAACACACACACAACAACACACACACATCAGAACACACACACACATCAGAGCACACACACAACACACACACATCAGAACACACACACAACAACACACACACATCAGAACACACACACACATCAGAACACACACACACATCAGAACACACACACAACAACAACACACACACACACACACACATCAGACACACACACACAACAACACACACACACACACATCAGAACACACACACACATCAGAACACACACACAACAACACACACACATCAGAACACACACACACATCAGAACACACACACAACAACACACACACATCAGAACACACACACACATCAGAACACACACACACATCAGAACACACACACACATCAGAACACACACACACAACAACACACACAGACAGAAAACATTAGACAGTACATTTACAGATGTAAAAACAGTTTAAAGACTCTGATGTAAATCAAGTGTTTAACTTTGTTAACGTCCATGATGTTTTTATATAATACAGACATATTGAGAGTGAAATATTGAAGTGTTTCCATCTTGAACTGCCGTGAGCTTGTGGGGAAACCTTGTCAGTACAGATAGAGGGAGTTAGCATTAGCACAACCGCTAACACTGTGTCAGCCACTGCCAGCTACAAGATATCAAACAACATAAACAAATAAAAGATGCTAAATGCGCTAACGGTTCTGATCTGGCTGAGTCTTTCTGATGTTTCCTCCTCTGACCATCTTGATGCTCTCTGCTCTGTCACCTGTCCACCTGGAGCCAGCAGGTGGTGGGCGGAGCTTAAGGCCTGATCCAGGTTTATCAACCAGGAAGTCAGAGCAGATCAGCTTCAGACCCAGTTTTCCATTTTTTCTAAGTTATGTGTGACCTCGGTACTTTCCACCACTGGAGAGTTAATGGAGGGAGACGGATGATGTTAGGACACGAGAAGAAGCATTTGTTTTTGTCAGAGTTTCAAAGTCCACTGATCTCTGGACACAGCCTCCTCATCTAAAACTCATTTTATATTTAAACCTGAACAGCTGAATGTGTTTGTCATGAGACGTTCAGGTTCCCTGCGAAGAAAGAAGAAGAACCAACAGGCATGAAACGATAACACAGAAATATGTTTATCCCTGTTAAACAAGAAATACTAGACTTACACTACAGAGAGTGTGTGCGTGTGTGTGTGTGTGTGTATGTGTGTGTGTGTGTGTGCATGTGTGTGCGTGTGTGTGTGTGTGTGTGTGGTACAGCAGAAGTGCTTACTTGAATAACTTTGGTCGGGAGCCATCAGACCTGGTCTCTCCATCCCTGTGTGTTATGTGTGGTTGCTAGGCGACCGTGTTGGTTCTGGCATCAGGACCGGAGTGTGTTTCACATTCTGGATCGGGACTCCAGAACCACTTATACTGGCAGCATGTTCCGGTGCAAATCCTCGTCATGGGGGGAGCGTGGATGGCCTGGTTTCAGCTCGTCTGCTGAAGCGCTCTTCAGCGAGACAGTAAATCAGGAGCGACTCGGCGTTTAATCTGCAGGAAATGACCAAAAACTGCACATTTGTGATGTTCAGAGACGCATCGTCAACATTCGACCTCGATCAGATGCTGAATGAAGACGTCTGGACTTTTTCCTCAAAAAACAGCTGATCACCGTGTCGTTGTTGTTGTAGCTTCAACCAAACAAGCGTTTACAGGGACCACATGAAAGTCTGAGCAGATGGCATCCAGACTGTGTGTGTGTGTGTGTGTGTGTGTGTGTGTGTGTGTGTGTGTGTGTGTGTGTGTGAGGACACTACACTTGCTTACACACAGTGTTTGTCTGTGGAACCGGATCATGTTTACCTGAGTATCAAAACTTTATTTCTCCTGTTCGACTCGTTCACTTTGTGCATCACTTGCTTGTTTTATATATTTCTATTTCATAATCCAGTTTTGTCTAAATCAAATTTTTATGTAAATGAGCCTCAACTACACGTGTAATCGTCTAAAACATTGCTTTTTTAAATGATGTGCATTAAAAGAAAAACCCACCACCCACATACACAGTAAGTAAATAGAATAAAATATAAATACAGAAAGTGAACAAGTACAATATCTTTTACAATATGAAAGAATAAATATAGAATAAAATAAAAGAAAGAAAGAAAAAAGGAAATTAAGTTCAAGAGAGAGTCGTAGTCCTCAGGGACAGAGCAGGTTTCTGATAATCAGACAGAAAAGGTCTCCAGATGTTACAGAATTTACCAGCTGAATCTCGTAGCCTAGCCTCATATAATCTAAGATATTCTTGATCCACTGCGTATGATTTGGAGGGATTACATCGTTCCAGTCCAGTAGAATTAGACGACGGTGAAGCAGCAAACAGAAACCAAGAAGTCACACTGGCGCTGAGGATATGTTTGAGGATATGAAGATGAACGCTGGAATCTGTGTCTGAGAATCTCTCTGACGACGTCTCTGCGGTCCAGTGTGTCAGAAGCTGTTTTGACCTTTATCAGCAGAAACTGAGGTCGGAGAGAAACCTGTGCGACGCTGACCGCCTTAAAAGGAAGTGGTAGATGTTGAAAAGACACGTCACAGTTTCTCCTTGTTGGTTTGTTTTTCCCTCTTCACTCAGAGTAAAACTTTGCTGCTCCGCCATCTGAGCTCCAGACTTTAAGATGTTCTTTATTTAACGTGTCCCAGAGATGATGATGATGATGATGATGATGATGATGCTGGTGGAGCTCTGGTTGCTGTGGTTTAAGTGTTTGCATGTGTGTGTTGAGGAGGAGTGAAGATGAATAACAAAGTCAATGACATGATCGTTAACAACAGTAACACATGATGAACATTCATGGCTTCATCAACCCAAATAAGAAACAATACTAAGATGTTTCCAAATGAACTTGAGGTGGAAACGTCTCTGGCTGGATTTCTTTCTTTAAGTGAAGAATAAGTGAAACATTACATTTTAAAGGCACGAGTCTCCGTCAGCGTCCAGAGCTCACGCCTGTCACAGCAGAGTCTGAGCTTCAGGCAACAGAAGCTCTTTAGTTGAGGTTAGTGAAAGATCGATGACTCCTCAACAACCGCACAGCTCGTCCGCTCCGACCCTCTGATACGACCCACAGGAGCGTCTCCTGAAACGGCGCCCCCTATGGAAGCTGGCGTGCCGGATCTCGGTTGCCATGGTTACAATAATAAACAATAAACTGGTGGCTCGGTTCGGTTTGAGCAAAATAAACTACTTGGTTCGATTAAGGGTTAAAATAAGTACCTCCTCAAGATTAGACGGGCGGATTGGATGATCTTTGTTGTCATGGTTACAATAATAACAACATGGTTGAGGTTGTGATAGTGGATTTTGTGTTTTTTTGAGCCACAGATGTGACTGACTCTCTCTCTCTCTCTCCAGGATGTCGGTGAAGCTGCGATTCGACTCGCCCTCAGACGGCGGTCTGGTCCACAGGAGCCGCTCCTTCACCGGGTTCAGCTCTCTGACTGGACGACGACGGTCAGTGACACTGATGAGAAGTAATAACGAACCACTCAGGAACCTTTCATTGTATTAAAAAATGACAGTGGAACTCGTTAGACTTCTGTCAGACCTCTAACCACGCTGGTTCCTGCAGATTTCAGTCTTTCCCACGCTGTTAAATGCACCTAAAGCACACACATGCGCACACGCGTCGTTTGAAATGTGTAAAAACTCTTCTGGTTAGGAAAGACCCTCCCATGTGGTCGAACATCCAGATGCCATCCAGCTGTGTTTGATTGACAGTGTGAACAGGACTGTGACCAGCAGGTGGCGATACAGGAAGTGGCGGCAGCTACTGCTAACGCTAGAACGGCTAACCAACAGCTAACTTTAGCTGTCTTCGTCCTCCTGTGAAGAAACGAGCTCACAGGTCGTCTGTGCAGCAGGTTGTTATGACATCACAGTTACGTTTTGTTGCTAGGCGACATCTGGTGGTCGTAGTAACAATGACAGGAGCGAAGGAAAAAGTGTCGGTGACGTAGTTTAAAGAGAGACAGAGTCCACGTCAGGAGAAGGTGGAGGTCAACAAAACACACCGTTCAACAACCTTTAACACATTGTTGTTATTGTAACCATGACAACGAAGATGGTCTAATCTTCAGGAAGTACTTATATTAACCCAAATCAGGATCTTTTCCCAAACCTAACCAAGTCATGAGTCGTTTATTATTGTAACCATGGCGATAAAGGTCCGGTACGCCGCTGTCTGCACAGTCTGCGTGTTTATTATTGTAACCATGACAACCAAGGTCCGGTACCTGGTGTACCTGTTAAACCTTTTCACTGCTAAACACAACTCCTGCTGTCTGAAGCAACAAAACAAACGTGGGTTGAAAGACAAACGTTTTTTCCCGGTGGAGACGAACTGACAGGAAGTTCTGTCGACCGCAACAGATCGAGACTCTGCGGAAGTTTGTTTTTCATTCTGCGAAACAATAAAACGACAGAACATAAAAATCTGTTGTTGGCCTTTAAGATTTGAAGGGAGGGAAATCCCTTCAGCCTCAGACGAGCCTGTCCCTCATTGACGGGCAGACAGTGAACGCACCACAGACTTCAAGATGTTGTTTGTGAATGAGGGAGCTCACAGACTTCGACGGAGAGAGAGAAAGAGAGAGAACAAAATGTCATGATAAAAAAGACAGACAGAGCTGGAATGTACTTCCTGTGTGTGTGAGAGACAAATTTTTCCATTTTAAACATACAGTAAACACACACACACACACACACACACACACCTCCCCAGAGGGAGGAGGTCAGGACGAACCATCTTCATTTCCAGTTTCCCGCCGACAGTCTGTGGTTTCTTTGAACCACACTTCCCTGTAAGTGGTCGTTTTCACCCAAACCACATTTTTTCACCATAAACCTAAACCAAGCCGTAACCACGGCAACAGACCGAGGTGATCCCATGAATCCATGAACCATCACCCTCTCACCGCAGGCCGACGTACAGTCAAAGGAAACAGGAACAAGGAGAAGATGAGCTTCAACTCTATAATTAATATTAAAAAATAAAAAGAGAAGCGAGATGAGGAGTTCCAGCGCGTCGCACATACGGAGACCAAAAGAACGAAAAAAGGTGCAGCCTCAGGTAACAATGAGGCGTCCAATCAGAAAGAGCCTCTCTGTGCGTCGTTCTGTCGTTACAACAAAAATCAGTCATCGTCTTCATCTCGTCACACTTTCATTATTATGAGGTGACGGACCTTCGAGAGCAGCTTCAACATTTCTTCCTCCAGTGATTCCTGATTAACTGCAGGACTGAATCTGAGTCAGGTCTGACGGAACGTCTCAAAGTAAATCCAGAATATAAAATAAATCTAATTCTAACAGAATAAGAATTTAATTCTCAGTAAAAACTCTGTTTGAAAATCTCCTTCCGTGTCTTTATCTCTGATTTCAGGCCGTCCTCTGCCCGTAACTCTCTTCGCTCCAAAGCCACCACGGGGGGGAAATCTCCCAGGATGCACCTCTCTCCCAGCAGAGGAGGGGGAGGGGGTATCTGGTCTCTGCAGCCGGAGCAGGTCGACAGCGTCTTCCAGGCGCTACGCAAAGGACTCAAGTACGTGCTGAATACCAGAGACATACTTTGCCTCAATGTGAAAATACTCCATTACATGTAAAGGGCAAGTACCATCAGTAAAATGTACTTCGAAGATTAAAAGTAAAAGTATTGGTTAAAAGGAAAGGATGAAAGCACTGGTTTAACTCTTAATCATTTCATTTAACCATATATAATCTCGTCATAGAGGAAAGTCAGCTGATTGGAGTAAAAAGTCTGTGATGAAATGTCACTTTGATTCACACGTGTCGGGACGTGACTGTGTGCAGGGAACACCTGGAGGGTCACCAGGTGGAGATGGACTTCCTGTCGTCACAGCAGAGGGAGACCAAGAGGAACTCCAGACTGGTGAGGACTCAGTGTGTGTGTGTGTGTGTGTAAATACATACCTGTGATGATGACGATGATGATGGCGATGATGATGATGCCTCTTCTCTGTTTCCAGGCCTTTCTCTACGATCTGGAGAAGGTAATCTCTCCACCGCAGCTGATCCACCTTTTATTTTTTCTTTCTGTCAAAAACACTGAAAAACATTTTCACCTTTCATACGGATCAATATGTGACGTAATGAACCAAAACTGAAAGCATCATATTTTCGCCCTCACAGGAGATCAGAGCGCTGGAGCGATACATACGGCGACTGGAATTTCAAATCAGCAAGGTACAAGTTTTTACTTGAGTTACAGACCTGGTTTTTACAATACTTAAGTATTCCACAATTACAGAAGCTAATGACTGTGAAACAACCTGCTGACTGACTGACTGACTGACTGACTGACTGACTGACTGAAGAACCTGCAGAATAAACAGCTTGTAGAATATGATACAAACCTGATTAAAATGGCCATAAAAACACAAATGAATCATCAAAAACAAGCTACAAAACTACAAACTGTTTATCTGAAAATGAAGAACCTGTAACTCCTCGACTTGCTCTCTAAAGTCACGTCACGGCAAATTTCTGTAGGTAGAGATGAATTCTGGTCGTGTTCAACACAGAAAACATTTAAAAAGTAAAGGACTCTTTATTTAATTTGAACCTTTTAAACTCGAAGCATCTTCTTCATTAGGACACTGACGGGTTCAGACATCGCTGACAGTGGATTTTTCTCCTGTGATGAACTCAGTGTATGGTGGATCACATTTTCAAAATAAAAGAGAATTCATTCCACTGAATAAAAGCTCTGCTTCAAAGTAAGAGTACTTCATAGAGACGTAGTGGAGTCAAAACAATATTTGTCTTTTTAGTGTCGTGGATTAAAAGTCATAAGTTCCCAAAACAAAATAAAAAATACTAAAGTAAAGAACAGATAGTGTAAAAATATACTTAATACTCTGTTACTGTCCACCCCTGACGACGGATGGATACGACTTTAAAACTATTCCTGTCGTCTGTCAGAAGGAAAACTTTGATGAAGCTTTGACTGTTTTGAATTTCATTTATCTTTAAAGTGCAATGAAACAACAGCACATCAGTTGTTCTTTGGTTTGTCTGCAGGATTATATCAAAAATACTGAACCGATTTGCACTGAATGTGGTGGAGGGATGAGTCATAGTCCAGAGATGAACCCATTAAGATTTTGGGGCAGATCCGAATCATTTTTTCCCTGAAGTCTGGTGTGTGTCGTTTGTCGCTGTGATTGATCAGCTGATGTCAGTCCTCTCCGTCACGTCTGCCTCCCGTCCCCACAGGTGGAGGAGCTGTATGAGACCTATTGTATCCAGTGGAGGTTGTGTCAGGGGGCGGTCAACATGAAGAGAGCCTTCTCCCTGTCCCCGTCCACCAGAGCCTCCAGGGAGAGTCTGCTGGAGCTCAACCGCAACCACAGACACAGCCTGCAGGTACTGCCCTGATCACAGCGTGTGTGTGTGTGTGTGTGTGTGTGTGTGATTTCACACGCGTTTGAAGTTAATCTTGATGTCACAGTGCCGACGTGTTACCATCAACATATCTTTATAAGTACCATCCTGGACCAATAAGATTCAAACGAGCCAATAAACAGTATTTTCTGTTTATGTTCACAAACCAAACACACAGCAGGTTTCATTTTTATTTGCCGTGTGTGTGTTTCTGCTGCTTTAAACTGAAGCATGAATCACTGCTGTGCCATCGCACCATGTGTGCAGCAGACGGAGGTCACACATGGTCGAGACACAACTAAACACAGTCACACATGAAACCATCCACAAAACAAAACAGAGAAGAAGTCAGGGTACAACATCCTGTTTCTGTCTCAAAGTTTAACACTCAAACGTTTTAACACAGTTTCAGAAACTCATTAAAGTTCATAAACGTTAGCAAGAAAATAAAGCTAACTTTCCATTTCTAAGATTTGATGATTTTTGTCATCAGAAACAACTTCAATGGGATTTTTTTTTCAAGTAGCATCTGTGCAGCAGGAATCATCAGCTGAACACTTTCACCTGCAGGTCAAAGGTTAAACATTTTTCTTCCAGAGCGGCGGAGGATTTCACTTTCATCAAAGCTCATTCAAACTTTACACGAGTGTATGTTTGTGAGTGTGAAGGGAGGACGTCACTGTAGCTGTAGAAAAACCTCCCATCAGTCTTTGCTTTGCTCCCTGGTGAGATGGCGGTAACAGACGCCGCGGCCTTTTCTTCTCTATTGGCCTCCATTTTTGGAGTTCCCTGCTAGAGTCTCTGACACACAGGACTACAGCTGTGTCCCAGTTCAGAGTCACAGCGGCGGGACTAGACTGTCCAATTTCGAAGGCTCATTCAAATGCGTCCTTCTCTTCCTGGGCAACGACGGCGCCAACAGCTGGATCCTTCGTGGTCCGACCTATCCCAGGATTCATTGCGTGTCGTTAATGAAAGCAAACAGCGCCGACAGAGAGCCTGAGGATCACACTGTTAGATGTAAATGTTGTGTTGCAGCGAATGGTACGACTTTTAAAACCTCAAGTTTTTGTGAAAGAAAAATTACCTGTTGTCAAGGTTGCTAGGCGACAGGAGCTGCGCTTTGCGACGCAGCGGTAAGGGCGGGAACAGTTCAGCGAAAAACCCTCCATCTCATTTCCGTTCGGCCTTCGAAAGATGCGGCCCCTGAATTGGGACACAGCTTCTGACTTTCACAACCTCTGTAAAATGAGCAACTTATATTATTTTTCATTTTTCATTATTGTTGTTTTTATTTTTATTTTTCAATATTGTGATGAGTATCGTCTGAATTATATTGATTCTGGTTCTTATTGATTTCCTAATTCATTTCCAAGATGGTTAAAGAAGTCAGATGTTTCGCAAAACAAAAATAAAAAAAATAAGTGTAATGTGTGTAAATGTAATGTGAAAAGTCAAAAACATGTTCATTAAACAAATATTAAATCGATAAAGATCTAAAGCAGTTAATTAAACTGTTGAACTTTATTTTAGTGTCTTTGTTCGTCCTATATTTTACTAATCAAGGACGTCACACACTGTCAACACACAAACACCAGGTCCACAGGTGATTGTAACGGTCAAAAGAGGCAAATGTAAAAGAGATTAAACATAATAAATAAATAATAATACTATAAAACCAATAAGCAGAACTGAACCGGCTTGTGGAAGCTGTTCGTGCTCTAGTCGATTGTGTGTATTATACGTTCTTGCAATTAAAAAGCCAATTAAGATCATTTGATAATAATAGACAAACATACATAATACTAATAAAATCAATATAAGATAAAACATAGAGAGTGCTGCACCTTTATCTTTACTTTCAGCTTTCTGCAGTTTGGTCAAAAATAAAAGCTGATTCATCAAAAAGGAAGAAAAAACAAAAAAGCTTCCACATACTGGACAGTAAATAATGAGAAAACAGCATGAAGATCCGGGACAGGCTGAATAATAAAAAACTAAATGCAGCGTTTTATGTGTTGAACAGAAACACTGTGTAACACTGTGTAAACTGGGCCGCAGCCACTAAGGCTCTTGGCAGACACGGATCCAGACAAACAGTTGGATTAAAAAACGATCACACACAAAGAAGAACGCAGCCGGACGGGAGGTGAATGAACGAATCCGTTCATCCGCAGAAAATAAACCCGAGATGAAGGTTTCTGTCGAAGCTGAGGACAGAGTCTGAATCCTGAGAGACGACCGTCTGTAATTGAAACGTCTCATCAGGCTGGAAGTGGCCGCCACTCCACGCTCGCCCCCTAATGCTCATAATGCTGCCAAATGAAAAAGATCTGGTGCGAGCGATGGTCCCACTGTGACTTCCTGTCTGCAGCCGCAGGCTACGGCTCATTAACAGACAACTGAGGACTCATTCACAGCGTCTGTCTGTGTCTCCGTCCGTCACACAGCAGCTCAGTTCAAAAACTTAAGAGTAAGGTACAGACGTTTTGATTACAAGAAAATAATAACAACATTAATACAATACTGTAAGAAAATTAATAAATAAGCAAATAAAAAACACCGGGGGAAAAGATGAATAAATAGAAAGAGCACAAGTTTTAACAGCTTAGCAAGTGATTGTCGTCATGTTCAGCTCCAACTCTTTGTAGAAAACATGAAAGTGAGGTTTTGTTTATGGATGTAAAACTTTGCAAAAAATATAATGAAATTCATTAGAAAATATTTTTTTTTCATATTTTTTTTTATCTTAAAAAAACCAAAAGATACGATTCAGCAGCAGAACATTTAATCTCGTCCTCATGTTCCAACACGTGTTCACGCCTTCACATCTGTTCTTCTTCTTCTCCTCTCCTTTCATACAGTCACCTGCTCCTTTTGTTTAGAAATCTGCCGTTTACTGATCGACCGCAACAAGTTTCCCTTTCAGATGTTTTTACAGCACACACACACACACACACACACACACACACACACGAGCTACGACACATGCTAACAGACCTCACTTTGTCACATGTTCATTCAGGATGAATGACCACAGAGCCTTTCAAATGGAGGTCAGCACCTCTGTCTGTAACACTGACATCTGTGTATGCCTCTGCAACCGCACACACACACACACACACACACACACACACACACACACACAGACTTTTTAACACAAAAAAAATCAAAACAGTACTGAGTCTGCAATATGTTCAGAAAAACACTGAACCTCTATCACCTCAAATACGAAATACTAAGATACAATGATGATTGTGACCTTTGACCTCAACGTGGACAGAAAATAGGTGAAAAAGCAAAAGTGGTTGACAACAATAAGGAGATTTAAATTTTATCTTTTCTATCTAAATTTCCACATTAACCCAGTTTCTCCTCTGCAGGACATGTCTGTGATGGAGGGAGAGTTAGAAATCCTCCTCGGAGAGCTACACATCAAAATGAAAGGTAGACACACACACACACACACACACACACACACACACACACACACACACACACACACACACACAGCAGTTTATAAGTGATCAGTGACTCACTGTTTTCCAAATGTTTTGACTTGCAGGTCTGATCGGCTTCGCCCGGCTCTGCCCTGGAGACCAGTATGAGGTCAGATTTTCTCTTCAGCAAAAACATTTGATCAAAAAACAGGAAGATGCTCAAACGTGTGAATCATATTCTGTCAATGAAAAGTGAAATAAACATATTTATTCACTTTTAACTTAATGTAAATGTGACTAAAAACAGAGCCGGTGGTTGAACTGAATGTATGAATCCTGACACCAACATCACCTGAACAAACTGTACCTGAGTGTTTGACCATCAGCAGCACTGTGTTATTCCACGTGTGCCACTAAAGGGCAGAGAAGAAGAAAACTAAACATGGATGCAAACAATGAAAGTTTAGATATTTTTTTAAAAATTGCTTTGCAAAAGAAATGAAACCAGCACATTTGTTTAAAGGAGATATTTGAAAGTTTTGCTATTGCTACATAGCTAACGTTAGCATTACTCAGTCTTACCAATAGCTTCAGCTTCATGACAAGAGGTTATAATACGTCCTCAGAGCAGCTACATCTTCAGGGCCGCCTGGACGCTTCAGTGACTCGGTATTGGAAAGGGATAAGACGGTCCAACCGGGCCAGGGCTAGCTCGTTAGCATGCTAACTTCAGTAGTTAACTGGAGACAGCTGTTGGTGAGTAAATGAGGAATGAAGGAATGAAGTCTGTTGCTGAATTTAAACAGTTTCTTCTAGACTGGTAAGTTAACAGCTGTTAATGCTAATGTTAGCTATGTAGCAAAAACTTACAAACAGCTTCTTTAACTTCAAGGATGCACTGATTTTATACCAAACACTGTGTTTAAAAGAAAATCACACAGAGGATATTCAACCAGATTAGTTGTTTGGACACTAAAGGGTCAGTTCACCCTGTAGTGAGTATAACTGTTCAGATATTTTCAGCTTTATCTGCTGAAGTTTGGAGGTATTCCCTCCTGAGACTTCTGCTGCCACCGCAACACAAAGAGAAATCCACATATGTTGCCACAGCATTTTAAAAACAATGTCCTGATGACGGTGACTAACCCACTGACCTCGCTGTCAACGCTTCCCATTGAGAACTGCGAAAAAAACTGATGTAAATTCGTCACCACCGAGGTGTTTGATTGTCCTGATGAACCGGAGCAGTGATCGTGAAAACAGATTTTGACTGTAAACACACAACTGTTCTTCGTTCAGCTGTTTCCTTCTGACAACAAACACCACGCAGTATTTTTACCTCGTTGGTCGGAGGTTGATCTCTTTAAACTCTGACCCTGAACTGACTGAAGAACTCACCTGTTGCTCGAGTTATGGCCAGTGGTTGGTGGTGATGTCATGTCTTGATGATGTCACGTGACCAGGTGGTGGTGCGACTGGGCCGCCAGCGCTGGAGGATCAGAGGGAGGATCGAATCCGACGACACACAGTCGTGGGACGAGGAGGAGATGGTCTTCCTCCCTTACATACACCACAACTTCGAGATCAAGGTTAACACACACACACACACACACACACATACACACACACACACACACACACACACACACACACACACATACACACACAGGTCCATATGAACTTACTTATTTATTTATATTTATCTATGTACTTGAATACTGTTTATTTTCGTCTTTTGTCTCTTTGTATTTTACTGTATTTTATTGTATTTTAACTCAGTTGCTGTGACATTTTAATTTAATAAAGACATCCATCTATCTTTCTATCTATACAAGTCAATAAACAGAAATTAATTAATAATAATGTGTGTGTGTGTGTGTGTGTGTGTGTGTGTGTGTGTGTGTGTGTGTGTGTGTGTGTGTTTGGGTATCTCACCTATCAAATGCCATCTCTCAGGTGACGGAGGCGAAGGGTTTGGGTTGGCTGCTGGTTGGCATGGTAACGTGTGCGAGCGCAGACTTCTTCGTGGCGAGGCCTCAGCTGATGCTGGTGGACATCACGGAGCTGGGGACCATCAAACTGCAGCTGGAGGTCACATGGAAGTACGAACACGTCGCACACGAACACAAACACATTCATGACGTGGAGCGCAGAGGCACGTCCTGCTCTGAGGACAGGAAGTGATGTGGAGGTCAGGACAGTAACTGAGGCGTGGACGGCTGAGTGAGGAAATGTAAAACATGGGAACGACTTCTATGAATCTTTGTCCTGACCTCAGATGTGTGGCCCCTCGCTCTGTCCTGCACATATCGTATTAAAAGTTGAGTCACATGACTGACAGGTGCAGCTGGTTCACACAACCATCAGATCACAGAGCGACAAAACCCTCTCCTGTTTTTTCTTTTCCCCTCTCAATCTCTTTCTGTTACTTCATTGTTTTCTGAAATGTCAGACTGTGACTTTACCACATGTTCTCAGCAGAAACACAACACAGTACAAACAACAACAAGTGATGTGTTGCATCATTTTAGATTCACAGTCAGAGGCTGTTCTTTTCTTCAGTCTCTGCCTCTGTCTGCTTTGAACCTCTAACCTGAGCCAGCTGCCGCAGAGCAGCTGATTGAATACAGAGCGTACATCACACACACACACACCACACACACACACACACACACACACACACACACATATATATATATATACATATACAGACACACACACTTTGCTGTGCCCTTTGCACCGTGACAGATCATATTTCAGGCTTTAGAGCAGCCAGGTGGAGGACGTTTCATGGATTCTCCCCGGAGAGACGGAAAATTAAAGTCACACTCTCACACCTACAAAACAAAAACCTGCTGAGGCCGTACACACTCACACAACACACAACACACACATTTCTGTGGAGCCCCTTTCAGTGATTTACACTGTTTTGCTGCAACATATAACGTGAAATAGGAGTCGAGAGAAAGTGAAAATATGTCTCTGGGCAGCGGGAGAAGATGGAAATGTGTTGGTGATGAAGATCAGGCAGAAAGCTGTTGATGAAGAGTGTGCATCCACTTACAGCCTCTGTACTGTAGGATATAAACAATTTACTCACTGATAATGATTCTGTGTAAATAAAAGGACAAAGCAGATACATCCAGTGGGAGTTACTCTGCAGAGAAACATGAAAGCACAAAGTCTCTGAAGTGTCAGGACTGTGACTAAAAAGTTGCATGAACATCAGTATGCACACGCCGTACGCTCTGGATTTCACAAAGTAAAGAAAGGTGAAGGAAAAAGAGTCAAACCTTTGGGAAAAGTCTGGGAACTCACTCATGAGACAAACTGATAAACTAAAACATTCACCGTCAGTAATATCTGCAGGTTTATAGTACAGATGTTTGACACGTATGGAGAGTGTGATGTTTAGTGTGTTTGTGTGTGATGTGCATTTGTCTGAACCTCTGTGTGTTTGTGCACCTGCAGTCCGTTTGACAGCGCTGAGAAGATGAGGCCTCTGTCCGTCAGCAGGCAGTCGGTGGCCAGCAGGAAGAGCTCAGTTTACAGCTGGACCGCACCGAGCACCCCCTCCTTCACCGAGAAGTATTTCATAGTGAGTACACACACACACCACACACACACACACACACACACACACACACACATATATATATATATACATATACAGACACACACACACTTTGCTGTGCCCTTTGCACCGTGACAGATCATATTTCAGGCTTTAGAGCAGCCAGGTGGAGGACGTTTCATGGATTCTCCCCGGAGAGACGGAAAATTAAAGTCACACTCTCACACCTACAAAACAAAAACCTGCTGAGGCCGTACACACTCACACAACACACACATTTCTGTGGAGCCCCTTTCAGTGATTTACACTGTTTTGCTGCAACATATAACGTGAAATAGGAGTCGAGAGAAAGTGAAAATATGTCTCTGGGCAGCGGGAGAAGATGGAAATGTGTTGGTGATGAAGATCAGGCAGAAAGCTGTTGATGAAGAGTGTGCATCCACTTACAGCCTCTGTACTGTAGGATATAAACAATTTACTCACTGATAATGATTCTGTGTAAATAAAAGGACAAAGCAGATACATCCAGTGGGAGTTACTCTGCAGAGAAACATGAAAGCACAAAGTCTCTGAAGTGTCAGGACTGTGACTAAAAAGTTGCATGAACATCAGTATGCACACGCCGTACGCTCTGGATTTCACAAAGTAAAGAAAGGTGAAGGAAAAAGAGTCAAACCTTTGGGAAAAGTCTGGAAACTCACTCATGAGACAAACTGATAAACCAAAACATTCACCGTCAGTAATATCTGCAGGTTTATAGTACAGATGTTTGACACGTATGGAGAGTGTGATGTTTAGTGTGTTTGTGTGTGATGTGCATTTGTCTGAACCTCTGTGTGTTTGTGCACCTGCAGTCCGTTTGACAGCGCTGAGAAGATGAGGCCTCTGTCCGTCAGCAGGCAGTCGGTGGCCAGCAGGAAGAGCTCAGTTTACAGCTGGACCGCACCGAGCACCCCCTCCTTCACCGAGAAGTATTTCATAGTGAGTACACACACACACACACACACACACACACACACACACACACACACACACACACACACACAGAGAGAACTGAACAGAGGAGTGAGGTCATTACAGGTCACTAAAAAACATACATACGAATTATACAATGACAACCGGGGGGGTCAACTATCTCTCCAGGGTCAAAGGGAAGTCAGTGCAGTGCAGACACCTGCGTCAGTGAACTGAGGTGTTCAGCACATGTATTATAATTCTTGAATTCCTAAGTGAAAACAAAAAGGGTGCCTGTTATAAAAACTAATGTTAAGGCTAAAAGACTAAACCTTAAATGAAATAATAAACTCTATATTGATGTATTGATGTTTCTCTATAACAAACACCCTCCATTGTCTCACTGCTCATGACCGAGCACCAGTGTTTGCTAACATTAGATCATATATGACATTTAATATTGGTAATGAAATGACAAGCTAACATTGGACAGGCACTATTAGCTAGCTGACATTGGTTAGCTAAACTGTAACGTAAGGCTAAAGTTAGAATCTATTTAACATTAGTTAGCTTAACTGTAACGTAAGGCTAAAGCCAGAAACTAGCTAACATTAGTTAACTAAACTGTAACTTAAGGCTAAAGTTAGAAACTAGCTAACATTAGTTAGCTTAACTGTAACTTAAGGCTAAAGTTAGAAACTAGCTAACGCTGACTTTAGAGTTTGATGTGAACATCGACATGTTGCTTCCTCTGCAGTCGATGGTGCGTGAGCTGCGGGATCAAGAAGGTTCCCTCCCGTCTCTGGTGTCTAAAGGTCGTCACAACAGAGGAGGCGTGTCTCTGCTCAGTTACCTGTCCGACCCCTCACACACCTCCGTCATGTCCAACCACATCCCCAAAAGCCCCTACACCCCGAGGTATGTCGTACAGGGTGGTAAACATAATGGGATATCACTTTTGTTTTTTGTGTGGCTCAAGTGCAAGGAGGCGGTAACTTCCTGTCCTTTCCTGGCTTGTTTCAGTTCAACCAAAGAGTCATTTTTTGGTTTTCACTGTTTTTGGATTTGAAAGATTTTTTGAGTTTTGAAGAGGAAAAAGTTGTTTCACAAGATAAATTATAGAAAAGTTGTACCAAAGTAAACGCCTGACCTTCAGGTTGGGAACCAATGATTTTAAGGACCATTTTCAGCGCTGAATCATAAAGTGAAAGTTGTCGGTGTGGATTTATGTGTTGATTACACTTAAAACGAAAATCCATTCCTCCTCAGTCTGACGCGGGCTCACAGCTACCCCTCCTGCCCCAGTCAGGGCACCAGTCTGGGAGGGAGCCAGACTCAGCTGTCTCTCGGGGAGGAAGGATCCCTGGAGGTCTCCACAGAGGAGAGGGAGAGGAGGAAGAGCATGGATGAGAAGGAGGAGGAGGAAGAGGAGGAAGAGGAGGAGGAAAGGTGGGGAGCAGTGTTAGAGACTCCCTCTACACCAGGGGAGAGTAAGATGGGATCCCTGCTGGCCCTGCAGAGGTGAGGATGAACTCATGAACCACTTGTTTTGCATTTTAAAACTGAACAAATAACAAATGTATGTAACAAATTAATAAATGAATAAATGTAACAAATGAAGTCAAAGACAAAATGACAGTATTTGTAATTAAGTTTCAGAGTTTAGGTTTTACCTCATCTCCTCTGCCTTCAGGATCCCGACATACTTTGACTTCTTCTTCTTCTTCTTCTTCTTCTTCTTCTTCTTCTTCTTTTTTGAATAAACATAATGTATTTGTTCCAGGTCCAGTACTCCTGACATCCTCAGGAAGAACACAGCTGGAGAACCAGATGTTGAGACACACAGTGCAGCCCCAGGACAGGACTCTGTCAGTGTGCAGGTAGAAGAAAACAAAACAAAAAGACTTCCACTCATATCAAACATACACTGCACTGAAATTCTGATGCAGGTAAAGTGTTTAACAATAAAAAATGTAATAGTACAATAAAATAATGGCTAATAGGGTTAGAGAAGGACAATGAGAATAGACAATATGAAAACAGAAGATGATAAAATATGTAGATGAAAATAAAAACAGAAACCAGTAATTGAATCAGAATCTGATCCAACAACCAGAGCCACTATTTTCTTATTGTTGTCAGCTCCCTCATCTCTTCTTCATCTCTTCTTCATCTCTTCCTTTCTCTTTCAGTTTTTTTTTCTTCACCTCCTTAAATCTCCTGTTTTCACAGCATCTCTCGTCAGGTTTCATCAGGCTGACACTCGTCTCCTCTTGTTTCTTCTTCTCTTTTCAAACTCACTCCTTCCTTTGTTTCTTCCAGGACTCCCCAGATTGTCAGACGTACTCGGCTTCACCTACGCTCGCTACCCAGCCTCCACCTGCGGCCCCATCGTCAACCACCACGAGGGCCGCTCCGACCCCGGGGAGGTCGGGGATGAGCGGCGCCCAGCGCAGGGCCCAGGCGCTCAGGCTGGGGGCCCTGATCGCAGAACTGGAGAAGACGTTACAGAACCAGAGTCTGTCTGAGAAGGAGCTGAGAGCCCTGGACCACCAGATACTGCACCTGGCCACCATCCTGAAGGTAAAGCAACGCCTGCAGGTAAAGATACTGGAGGTGATTTTTATCTTTCCTCTTCATGAATGTGTGAATGTGTTCCTCCTCAGAACGACCTCTCCCTGATGAAGAGCTCATCATCGGAGGAGACGCTCGCTGTCGAGGAAGTCCTGGGCAGCTTTGACTTCCTGTCACATGACTTCAACGCGGATGACGACACTTCCTGTTTGGGCAGCCTGAGACTGAAGGACAGTGGGTGAGTTTCCAGGTGGATAAAAGAAAAATAATCAGCAGTGGCCTGTGGTAAAACAACTCATCTCTGCTCTTCATCTCTCTCCATCAGCATCAGCTCTTTCCAGCAGAGCACTCTGAGGAGCCTCGGCCTCTTCTCCCACAACAGCCAATCAGCTTCTGAGGAAGAGTTGGTCTTCATCCCTCTGACTTCTGGGAATTGGGGTTTTGACCAAGCTCTAGAGACTCACCTGGATATCTGCCTCCTCCTGCTACAGGTACAGGAGCCATGTCCGTCACATTCTCATGGACACGATATCACAGTAACGCCTTGAAGGAGTTTCTTCAAATTTTGTACGAACATTCATTAGGAGTCATGGATGGACTGTTTAGATTTTGGTGGTCAAAGGTCAAAGGTCAAGGTCGCTGTGACCTCACAAAATGTATTTGGCCTGATATCTCATGAAAGCCTTGAGGGAAATACAGAACAGGTTTATGTTTACATTAATGATGACACATTTCAACACAATGTCTAACAGGATAAAATGATGAAGTGATGACATTTTATATCCAAAAGGTCAAAGGTCAACTTCACTGTGACATCATAACGTTCTGCAAAACAAATTCTGGTCGTTATTCAATGCTGTAACTCAGGAAGGAGAGACTGTCACCATGTTTCCTGCAACTCGGCTGGTTAGTCGAGGCAAACGACCACGAGGCAGGAAATCCGGTTCATCTTTTCTCTTGCTGAGCAAATCTAATCAATGATCATAACGTCTCCTCAGATGATCAGAACGACTGACTTCTGCCCGTCTCGGAGGGAGCTGCTGGAGGAGGTGGCTCTTCAGGCTGAAGTCCTGGACAGAGTCAGCTGTTTGCTGCTGGAGAAGAACGACAACATCTGCGCTCGTGACAGTCAGTAAAAACAAATCTGTTCATCTGTCTTTAAGAGAATGACATGTTTATAATTAATATGTGATTAGCAACGAATAATTTACAGCAGGTTTGAACCTGGGTCTTAATGTTCAGGTGATGTTCCTGGGTAAAGAAAGGTAAATATAAGATTTTCTCCTCCTCCTCCTCCTCATCCTCCAGTCCTCCCTAAGGCCCAGAGAACGAGGGATGTCTTGTTGTTCTGGGATGATTGTGTGAACGACAGCAGCTCTCCTTTCTATTGTCCGGCCGGCAGCTTCTCCAGGACACTGAAGAAACGTTACACGCACAAGGTGAAGGCCAAGCAGCCCGGCCAATCAGAGAAAGGTAGATAAGCACTTCATTCAACCTGTTTTTTTTTTTTGGGGGGGGGGGGATGATAACTCGACCACGAGCAGATGAAAACCTCTCTCTCTCTCTGCCTCCCCTGCAGTGTTTTCTCAGCTCCTGCAGCAGGTCCAGACGGCCTGTCGCATGGTGCCCAGCCCTCGGCCGCTCTGCAGCCCAGACAGAGTCACGCTGTTCCAGCTGTCGGTGTATCTGAAGCGCTGGAGCGTCCAGGAGCTGGGGGAGCACATCTCCCGCCTCTCTAAAGAAGGTATTCAATTACAGATGTCACTTTAAAATGTTTGAACTAAGAGAACATCCAAATGATAAGAAAATATACCCATATGCAAATGTAACATATGTACATATATTGAATTTCTATATAGGACTCATGCACATATAAAATAAAAGCACATTTGTAAAAACTATATATGAAACCTATTAGAAATATATGTGTAGCATATACAAATGTTTATGTATGTATGCTTTCATTGTAGACATGTTACATAAATATATATTCATCCTAAAGCCTGTCACTATATGTTGATATTATGAACATGTGAAGATAGACGTGTTTAAAATTATGTTGTTTAAATTTAAATAAATATCATTAACATATATGGTTGCAACATCTTATACCATATAAAAATGTATAATTTAGACATTTTTAATATATGAACCTACATTTATAAATGTTAGTATTTCATGTATGCTCTAAACATATAAATATAAAAATCCCCTTGATATAGTGACATGTCATATATTATATTTCTGTATGCGTATGTCTAATATGAGTCTAACCATGTCACGTAGTTTGAGGTTTATTGTACTGAGCAGCGGAAGAAGAGCTTCATTTCTATCCTCTTTTTATTTTAATGACAACAGACCAGCGCAGAGCACCAAACATATTTTTGCAAACTAAATCCATATTATTTTTTTCTACCATCACATATGACAGGTGTCCACGGCGTGTGTGTGTGTGTGTATATAGATATGTGCATGTGTGTGTATATAGATATGTGCACGTGTGTGTGTGTGTGAGGAATGGTATGTCCTCTCCTACAGAGCTTTAGGATCCGAGAACGTTCCAGAGATTCCTGCATATGAAAGGAATCTGGACCATCTGTCAACGTGACTGCCAAACTGACTGTGTGTGTGTGTGTGTGTGTGTGTGTGTGTGTGTGTGTGTGTGTGTGTGTGTGTGTGTGTGTGTGTGTGTAGGGGCCACAGTTCTCCTTAAAGGATCTTTTAAGATTCAACAGCCACATGATTCATCTTAATTTCCTTCCTTCCTTCCTTCCTTCCTTCCTTCCTTCCTTCCTTCCTTCCTTATGTCTGCTGTGTATTACACTGATAAACTTCATTTGGTTTGCATGGCACGGCTAAAACAACAACAGTGTGTCTCTGCTCTTAATTCAATCAGGGACAAATCAAGTCTGAAATAAATCTTGGCATTTGTTTTAACTCACTCTGAACACCAGGCGGGTGGAGTTTACAGCCCAAGAGACGAAGCGTGCCAGGAACGTTAGATAAGATTTAATTTACTTTTCTGAGATGTGAAAGTTAAGGGTGTGAAAGTCTTATTACATGAAAACATCACACAGCTGCTGCTGGCAGGAGCACTTCCTGGTTACTGAAGAGTGGATTAAAATGTGCATGAAAATAAAACGAACTGCAGAAACCCTGAGAGGCAGGTAAAAAAAAAGAAAAATAGTCTCCTATGTTTATCCCATGCGTCCACTGTGACCTTTGACCTTTATAGGTCTTTATACTCTCTCACCTGACGTCCAATAGCCTCTTTGACAGAAAGATTTATTACCTATTAAAATACATTTCTAGCCAAAAGAAAGGCGTGACAGTGACGTTACATAAATTACATTATATGAACTTTGTGTTGGAGAAACTTAAATTAATCTGGAGAAAAACATGTTTTCAGTCTGATTTAAACTGTGGCAGTGACGCACTTCAGCCTCTGGTGGCCGACATGAGTATTACAAAAACAAACACTTAAAAAAATGTACTTAAATTTAAAAAAGAATTATGTATAAAACATAATATATGACATATACTGTATGTCTCTATTTCAAGAGTGATGTCACCTATAAAGGGATATACTATTATCACATATTTACATCTGCATATATGAAGATTCATAACATATATGAAAGACCCATAGTATATATACTTGTATGTGTACATATATTCAAATATTATTATGACATATGTCAACAATATAAACTTATATAAATCAGACATATAAAAAACATATGTCACATTGTCATGATGAAATGTAATGAAACTGAATATATAATTTTTACATATGTTTTCATTTTATACGTATATATATTTCATTTATGGAAATTCACTATATGTATATACGTATATGATGTTTGTGTATGGGAGGGCTTCCACAGAAAACAGTGTAAACAGTTTAATATTTCTATATTTCTATACATATCTTACTGCATTTGCCTCAGCAGATTTTCATCTTATGTTAAATAAAAGCTATAAACAGTCAAATATGTTTGAGTGAGTATAAACTGGATATTCCTTAAATTCCAACTCTTAAATCTGTTTCCAAAGTTCATGAAAAGTCCTTAAGGTGAGAGGGAAAAAAACATTTACACCTCTATGACTTCATTTGCTGATAAAGATCATGTGATGTGATTGAGAGCTCCAGAACAGCAGCTACTAAATGGAGCATGAACACAAATTACCTGTGTTGTTCATTCATCATGGCTCCTGGTGTGTTTCAGAGTACATCCTGTCGGCCCTCAGGAGCCCCAAACGGAGGCGAGCTCTCAACAAACTGAGAGGGCGGAGCATCGTGGAGCTCCTCCCACTGGGGTGCACGCTGCAGACCCTGGCCGCCCTGCAGGTCGACTCCAACCACAAAGTCTGCAAAGCCGCTGCCAACTGTCTGTGCAGAGCCGCAGGCTGCAAGGCCTTCAGGAGCAAGGTGCGTCCACCTGTCCCAGGCAGTGTGTTCACAGCTGTCGTCACGCCACAACGTCAGACCTGAAAAATATTAGATACAGACAAAATGAATTGGAGAAGTAACAAGAAAATTAGATTCACAAAAGCAAAAACTGCCACAAACATACAAGAGTAATTTAATAGATACTTAGACTGTGTCAGACATATGGTGAACTGCATTTACTTTTATTCTGAGTGTCTGAAATCTGAGTGTGAAATTGAGTGACCTGAGAAATTCCTCCTTCCTCACAGAAAACGGCAGGAAAACAACAACAGGTGTAAATAATGAAATCATCACACGGTTCACTGAGACAGAGCCATCGTTAATGTAATAAGTAACACCTGAGCTGCAACTGCTGTGATGAGAAAAGTTTCTGTTTTTTTCATCTGTATAAACAAAACCAGGGAGGCAAGTTTTTATTATTCTGGGAAGAAAGGAAAAAAGAATCAGAAAAATGACTTCCCCCTCCCAAATCCTTTTTTTTCCTCTCATCTCTTGGGGGTTGTTTCCACACATGAAATGAAAACACTTGCCTGTCAGGGCTTTGGTAAAGGAGTGGAGTGACTGAACGAGGGACACGTAGCTAGTTAGCTTCGTTAGCGTTAAACCGATCACTGAAAACGTACATTTCCCAACAGAAAGATTTGTGTTTGTTTGGAGATCTGACAAAGTAGAGTGGAGTACGGTGTAGAAAGGGATCAGGAGAAAGAAAACACTCTGCGGCCTCCTGATATAAAGTAAAGTAGAAGAAGAAAAGTCTTGTGTTTTAGCAGCTTCCCTCTCTCCGTCTCCTTTCTGCCTCTAATGAATCGTACTGATGCGGCTTCTCTTACTTCTGCCCCAGGCGCTGATTCACTACACAGAGAGTCTGAAGAGCTCCGACCTTCAAATCCAACATGGCTCCTGTCTGGCTCTGAAGTGCCTCCGGGTGAGCGACACACACACACACACACACACACACACACACACACACACACACACACACACACACACACACACACACACACACACACACACACACACACACACACACACACACACACACACACACACACACACACACACAGAAACCTGTCAACACACACAAGTCTGGTTTATATCATGGGCTGGTTATCAATTGTCTGGTGTCTGTGTGTGTGTGTGTGTCTCTGTGTGTGTGTGTGTGTGTGTGTGTGTGTGTGTGTGTGTGTGTGTGCCAGGCGACAGAGAGTGTGGACCACATAGCAGATCTGTGGAGATCAGCGGATGAAGATCTTCGCAGCGCTGCCAGAGAGACCGTCCTCTCCTTTGGTACAAACCGAACGACTCTTCCTTCAGTTTATATATATATATATATATAGATATATTGTTTTATCTTCTAGATTCTGATGGCCTAAGGTCAAAGGTCAAAGTCACGGTGACTTCACAAAACATGAATTTGGCCTTGTGAACGCAATATCTCAAGAACTTCTCAAGAGAATTCCTTCAAATTTGGCAAAACATTCACTTGGACTCAAGGAAGAACTGATTAGACCTCAATGGCTAAAGGTCAAAGGTCATGATGACCTCGTATAATGTAGTTTTGGCTTTGTAAATGTAATATATCCGTAACGCCTTGAAGGAAGTTCTTCAGATTTGGTAAAAATGTTCACCTGGACTCATGGACGACCTGATTAGATTTTAGTGGCTAAAGGTCAAAGGTCAAACTCACTGTGACATCACAAAACCCAGTTTTGGACTTGTGAATGCAATATTTCTAACACCTTGAGGGAATTACTTCAAATTTGGTGCAAACGTTCACTTTGACTCAAGGACAAAGTGATTTGATTTTGGTGATCAAAAGGTCAAAGGTCACCGTGACCTCACAGTACACTTTTTAGCCTTTAATCACACTTCGCACAGCAATTATTAAAAAATGTCACTCGGATGGTTCATATTTTCTCTGACTCTGGATAAACAGGGATGTAATCTGGAACTAGTCTGAGTGGCGGAGGGATTCGACCACGAGGAGGCGACTCTAGTTTGTTTTTTATTAAACTTTCCTCTCGTCCGTCTGCAGGTAAGAAGGGCTTCCTGGCCTTCCAGAGGATGGACCAGCTGTACACCGAGATGCAGGAGGAGGCTTATCAGAACCAAGAGACTGAGATTACCATTCTATAGGAGACATGTGTGGAACTGAAACATCAAGAGTCTCGATGAACCCGGGTGTCGGGGCGAGAGACTGAATGATGAGCTGGATGATGAAGTTTATGAGCCTGCACTGAAGGGGAATGACAGGACGAGGATAACAATGAATCTCTGGTGCCTTCATAACTACAGATACTAAAGGGACGAGAGCGGAGGACGATCTGATGACGGCGACTTCAAGCTTCCTCTGGACGGATCGTTCAATCACTGTCGTTAGAGTTTTCCTACAAAGCCTCAACATTCCTGATCCTGTGACCAGAGAAGAGACTTTACGGGGAAACATGGATTTATTTTGTTCTGTTCTCTGTCGCAGCAGTTAGTTTATTTAACCAGATAAATTACCATGTGCAGCTTTAAAATAATTCCTGCTTTTCCAGCGTCGGGACTCGCTTTCAACGACCAGTCTATGAGGTTGTTTTATTGGGAAAATGAAGGATAAATATATTATTGTAATTTCACATAATGTCACACGAGTGTGTAATTAAGAGAAAAATGGAAAATCTCTTGTGAACATTAAACCCTGAGGGACCAAATAAATCCTCATCAGCAGCTGCAGACGGTGTAAATCTACCTGTGGCAGGTTACTTCTTTCTCCGAGTCGTATTTAATTTCTATATTTTCAGGCTTTGCAGAAACAAAATGGCGGCTGAAACGTTTCCACAAACACAAACAGGAGCAGAGACGTTCGAGGATGCCGGAGGATTGTAGAACAAAACAACTGCGGCAGGAAGCCAAACAGCTTTAAGAGGTTTTACTCTTCTTCTCTGGGTTTCCTGGTTTGCAGCTGCTGGAGGCTGATGAACATCTGGATTTCATGAGTTGTCATTTGAGATACACATATGCATTGATTTGCTTTGATTTAGCTTGAAGGAGGAAACGCAGATAAGTGGTCGGCCCTGACGTCTTATTACTGATTGATAAAGAATCTCTGGTAACACTTAATAATAACGTTTCAAAACACATGAATGAGTTAATGAAGGAAACGAATGAAGGATGTGTCACGACTTCCTGTTTCCCACCATTAGGAAATGATCAAGTCACTGAGTTTATGTGATTCTAAATGGATCAGTGACGTCATACAACAGCTCTTTATAAACATTTAATAAACACACTATTTGTCAGCTTCTCCTATGCAGACACAGTTTGTTATTACAACTGCGTTTTAGTACATGTTCATTCCTCATCTCTTCATACAGCAGCTTCCATCTCTATAAATCTAAAAAGAGAAATCCATATGATGAAAAATATACACTTTGCTTGTTGTACATTGAACCTCGGCATGTGACAAATAAAACTTTGAACTGCTGTTTAGTAGCAGCATCACTTATATCTGAAACATAAAATACAATAAGCAACATGATTTCATGATAATTCATGAATTAAATCAAAATTAAAAATGTGAGTTTTCTGAACTTAACATAAATAATAAGTTTATTGTTTTCTCATTAATTATTGTAACGTAAAACCAACAGATTTAAGTTCACTGAAGTTGGACTGAAAATGATGAAATATTAGTAGATTTCAATATGTTGCTGTATGATTTCTTACAGTTTATCTTATTATCTTATTTTATTCCACCTCTCTCTCCGTGGCCTGAGCGTCGTCTCGTCCCTGACACACAAGCAGGTGCTGCCCTCTGCTGTCTGCTCAGGTGATCTGACGTTTGGGAACAGCCCTGACCTGAGGATGCCTTCGCTTGCCGCAGAGCAGATTTGGCTGTGGTTAGACTGACCTGGGATATTTACAGACTGTCTGAGGTCATACAGGGCCGCGGGAAGATGTTTTAAGTCAGGGCTGCTGTAGTGGGCAATAGTATGTTTCTGCAGTACCAGAGGCTGCAGTTTCAGGACCGTACTTAACTGCTATAAAGGTTTATTCCACCCAAATGCTTCTTTTTATCCACATATTTGTAGTTTTAAAAAGGTGCATTTCACCCAAATACTTATTTTTATCCACGTATTTGTAGTTTTAAAGGTTTATTCCACTCAAATACTACTGATAAAAGGCTCGGCGGCAGCTTATATCTTAACTCGAGCTGCGGCCCAGGTGCTCCAGTAGTTATAACAAGCCAAACGTGGCCTTGGGCTCAGGTGTTGTGGAAATGAAGTCTCATAAGGGCATTGGTGTCCAATGAGTTCAAAGTGTCAGTGTGGACATGCATCAAGGAGAGGTGAGTCTGTCTCTTCCGGGTCGTGGTGTAGCCATGTTTTCACGCGATGCTCCTCCACAGACGTGACTACGAGTTTTTCAGCTTCTGGAAACAGAGCTCTTGTTAGTGGATGGAGCTCAGGTAGACATGTTGCTTCATCTTGACCTGTGACAACGAGACTCTCTGGTGACATCGCCCCGTCCTGAGGTCCAGCTCCTCGGGAAGGTGAAGGGGCACCTAATCAATCGGTTTCCCGCCGCTGCTTCTTCATGCAAGCAAAACACACAACCTGACCACACTCCGCCGCGTAATGAAGCCGCTTCCGTTTAACAAATCAAGTCAGCTGAAAGTTTCTTTCTCAAAACGTCTTGAAAATTGACGTTGGTCGGCTGGAGGCTCCTCAAATGCCGCCAAGACAGTCCTAGCTTGACACCCGTTAGCAACATGCTAAGTGGTGGCGGTGCTAACGCTGATACTCCGGCGGGAAATTACAACCAAACGAAAAACGTTTCCTGGTGGAGCTGCTCTCCTGGGAAGGCTGGACGTCATCTGTCCCGCCCACTACTGCCTCTGATTGGCTGATGATCGTTGCCTTCACTGGTTGGATTGGTTGGGTTTAGGTGTGAGCCAAAGTCGAGGCTTCAAAACGGCAGTTAACGAACCAATAGGTGACGTCACAAGGTAAGAAGTAGGAAGAGTAGAACATTTTTTTTTACTGAACAAATTCTCTTTACAAACTCAATGGACAATAAATAATTTAATTCATTTTTAAAGTAAGACAAGGAGGGTTTACAACTCTCTACTACACTTTACTTTTATGGATATGATAATTACCCATTAATATAACTCTATTGACCACATGTGACATTTTACTTGAGAGACCGTCCGTAAAAATTAACACTTGAAAATGTCAAAAGAAGAAGCGTCAGTTCAAATGTTCAACCAGCTGTCGTCACCTGCCAAAACCGAAATGTGACTGAAAAAAGAGTTCAGCAGTTTCAGGGTTTACTAAACAAGATCTGTAAGCATCTACTTCGAAATTTCATCTTTTTCGTAAGGTCACGGCTGCTGGATAAACATTGTTTATCACTTTAAACTGTATGTCCTTTGCTTTAGGTGGGATTGGTTATTTCAGGTAGTTATAACACCTGTTTCCTAACACTGGTCCGTTATCAATTATTTTTGTTTTGGATGGTGTTTTGAAATCAGAAAATAATTTACATTTTAAAAACATCGCCAATGACTTTGTTGTTACATTTCTTCCCACCAACCTTCAGTTTGGGCGAGGAAGAGTAGGACCGGTCATGTCAACGCTATGCGAGCATTATGCTCTCGCCGTTTCCTGCAGCCATGGGTCAATAAAATGGCGTGGGAAGAAGACGTCGGTCTGTGTTTTATCTGCTGGGAGGAAAATGTTGTGGAGGCAAATGTGGTTCTTATTCAGGGTCAGTGCACACATGATAACTCAACACAGATCAACTCTGTCTGGCTCCGGTGTGTAAGAAATGTTCCATGAAAAAACTCTCATCATGGACGATGTAGAAATAAAAGCAGGGGTCAAAATGCTCGGCATACCAGAGCTCTCATGTTGGAAACAAATCGACAGTCAATTTAGACACATCATCAAAGTCTCACACGGGATGTTTAATATAGAACAGGATGGGAAGAAACTGTGTGTCTGCAAAACTGTGGCTGAATCTTTATCTGCTGGATCTGCATGGTTTGTTTCAGCCCCTCCTGCAGGACCAGACAGTTCAGTTTCTGCACTGTGTTAATTATTATTTTTCATTTTTCTTCTGGAATAGATTTGACCTGGTTAAATCTCCTGACTGAAAGCAAATACGTGTTTTATTCAGCAATATCAACAATGTTGAGCGACTCTAAGGCTGCACTTGTTCTGTTTGTTGGGTTTCTAGCTGCTGTCTAAAATCATAATGTTCTCACTGCAGTGATCTCACAGTTGCTTAGAAGAAAAAAGACAAGGATGAAAAAGCAGAGCTGAGGGAACACATGGGAGAAAAGGAAAAAACAGAAAGACAAGAGGAGGTTAGAGGAAGTGAGGATGAAAGAATTACAACAAGACTTAAGAGACTAAAGCCAGAGGCTGAACACTTAGCACTTTGAGCTACATGCTAGCATGCTGATTTTTTTTAGCAGGCATGATATTTACCATCCTGGTTTAGCATGTTAGCATGCTAACATTGTTACCTGCTGATGGGGATGTTAACACTATTGAGAATCCTAAAATCAGGCTTTTACATAGACAACACAAGGGGCACTGACTGTGAAGTATCAACGGATGTGTCGGCCATTAAAATATCAGTCAGATATCATGAGTGACAAATGAAATGAAATAAAACAGTAAAACTGAAATCTGTCCTTTATAAAAGCATTTAGATCTTAGTACTTTGTAGAAACCCCTTTAGCAGCAGTTACTCCCTCCAGTCTGCAGGTGAGTCTCTACAAGCCTTGCTCACCTGGATTTGGAGTTTATCTCGTTCTTCCAGGCGGATCCTCTCAGCTCAGTCTGGATGGGAAGCGTCTGTGAGCTGCCGTCTCTCTGCACACCGGTTCTGTGGGCTTTAAATCTGGGCTTTGGCTGACAGACTGAGAACTGTCCCAAAGTCGCTCTTGTGTTTTCTTGGCCGTTTGCTTCAAGGATAATCAAAGCAAACAGGATGCACCTGAGCACAGTTTGGAAGCTCAGCAAACGGTCTGAAAACTTCTCTCAGCTTTTGTTTTTTTAATACATTTTGTAAAGTGTCAAAAACCATGTTTTCACTTTGTCATTATGAGTTATTGAGTGTAGATTGATGAGGGAAATGGCAATTTAAGTACAAGTGTAGAAATACTTAATACGCTGAGCAGAAGTACAAAAGTATTACATATACTTTAAGTACCAAAAGTAAAATATACTCATTATGTCAAATATCGGTTCAGGATTTTAAAAAGTCACAATTGAACCACAGACGAGGAAGATCACTGATGCACAAACTTCATCTCTGTGAAAAGATTCTAAGAAATGATGGTGAAATCCAGAGCTGTATTTGTAATGAATCATTCTCTCTTTTATAAACACAGGAGACTCTCAGCTGCTGCAGGAGGATGAAAATATTAATTAGCAGGAGTTGAACGACGTCTGTGGGGAAAGACGAGCAGCTTGTTTGCTCATCTTGCTCTTCTGTTGCATCATCATCTGAAACACACATCCAGCACTAGTTTACTGTTTTCAATAGTTTGTTTCATCCACTGTGATTTTAACCTGCACTCATACTGATACGGCTGTAATGGCGCCATGTTTACCTCATTCATACTTAAATTAATGGTCTGAATAATTCCTCCACGACTGACTTAAACAAGAACCGAGATGTGAACACAGAATACTTTGTAGACTTTGAATTTAGCACAGAGAGGGATGTCATTTTGAGACCATAATAAAAAATAATAAAAAATCAAATTTTAAATGTTTAACACCATTAAAACAAACACTGACTGATACGATACTGAATTCGACTCAGTGTAACACGTTGAGAGGAAAAACTTTATTTAAATTAAAACCAAAGCAATCGTGTAGCAGTGAGCATGTTCAGCACTGCGACAGAAGGCTACACACACACACACACATTCGGACACACACACACACCTTCTCACACGCCATTTAGTACACAGTATAAACACCTTAGCCTGCGTCTCACAGCTAAACATAACACTTACAGCAGTGATGCACAAGGAATCTTCTGCCCTTATTGTCAATGAAAACTTGAGGCCACTTCCTCGCCCAGCGTTCTGTATTGCTTAGTGTTGCTGGAAATACTGACCATCAGCCGTTTCCTTGCGTATCACCACGACCTCGATCACAGAAAATACACACCTATCGCACACACCATAACCTTTCATCCACCCCACACACACACACACACATGCACGCACACACACATCCAGATTTTTCTACCCTTTGGAAACTTTCAGCATTTTGTTTAAATTCACTAAACCTTTGTGTGTGAACTTAATGCATAAAAAAACTAACGGCAACCCATGCACAAGAAAAAAAACAAACAAACAAAACAGCAAAAAAAAAGAAAGAAAACAAAAAAAAGATTGTGAGTCTGGCGGGAGGGGACTTTCACTCCGAGGCGAGAGGAGGAAGAGGAAACGAGGAAGACGAGGAGAGGGGGCAGCTCCAGAGCACGGTGGGTAAGTTTCTCAGCATTATCACACCTTCTGAGGTGTGTGTGTGTGTGTGTGTGTGTGTGTGTGTGTGTGTGTGTGTGTGTGTGTGTGTGTGTGTGTGTGTGTGTGTGTGTGTGTGTGTGTGTGTGTGTGTGTGTGTGTGTGGCGATGCAACAAAGGAGGAATTATTCACAGCATAGTTACTGATTGTCCAGTGTTAGTGTGCTCTCCGTGTGGAGGGTAGCGTTACGTGTGCGGAGCCAAAAGTGGCGACGGAGTTCGGTATGGTCGGGCTGCGACAGGTGGGACGCTCGGGACAGTTACTCTTTTAACACTTCCTGGTTTATAATGCTTGGTGAGCCAACATGGCTGCCAGTGAAACTTGAAACTAGTCCAAGCTCCGTCTGCAGGTTTCAGCGGGGGTCAGGTGAATTTTGGCAGTTTGACATTGAGGGTATTTTGATTCTAACGAAGATGAACCCCGGCGAATCTCTCTGGTTGAAGTAAACAGGTGGGTGGGCTGGAAAGAAGCCAGAATACTCAAACACGGTGTCACTTTTAGGTCGGCGTCAACTTGTGGTGCGTTTGTTTACTGTCTTGTTTTCATTCAGATGCTGGAATGAAAGTTGCTGAAAGTGGAGTGTTGAGAGTGTGAAGTTCACTCGTGTCCTTCTCTTAGCGTTTCAAGTTTCAATACCCCTCCTTCCTTCCTTCCTTCCTTCCTTCCTCCCCTCGCCCGCTGCCTCTGATGCCACCTCCCCCTCTTCTCCTCCTACCACCTCAGATTTAAGTCTTTTTCTCTACAGCATCACAAACCAGCCCCCATCACCCCCAAACTGGCTCCTCTCCTCGCCTCTTGCCAAGTACTCTCTGTATTCTCGGCGGTACAACCCACCCAAAGTGCGGTCCGTCCCCTCTTACAGCATGGCAGTATCATTCTACAGTAATCACCCTTCACACCTCCCCCCCTCTCTGATATCTCTCCCCCGTCTCTCTCTCCTAGGTCCCGACGATTGCCGGGTCGTGGGCGGCGTCCGGCAGTGCCGCGTCCTGGCAGTGATACAGGAAGCAGTTGCCCCAACAACTGTAGCAGATGAGGAAAAGGGCAGCGAGGAAGACCAAGGCACAGATGGTGCAGGGCTTCCTCTCCAGCAGGAAGCTGAGCAGATAGAAGCCCATGAACATGGAGTGGTTGAACCACAGCGCCGGGTTCAGTGGTTTGGGGATGAGCAGCACGGGGAGCAGCCACTGCAGGCAATACATTGTCTCTGTTTGTTGGGGAGGGGGGGCGCCGGCAGAGGCTGGTACTGTTCAATCGCAGGTGGTTTGAGGTCTTTGAAGGAGGAGGATGTGACAGGCTCAGGGTGGGGGTGAGTGGGTGGGTGGGTGACAGCAGCCCTTAGCAGATGGTAGGATGTGCAGGAGTCGTCCTATCCGACAGAGCTGGGATGTTGCAGGAACAGGTCAAAGACGTCAGGTGCTGCTGTCGTCAGGTCATCCCTGCAGAGGACAGAAGTAAGATGTCTGAGGATTTCAAATTCTCAACAGTCTGCAGATCATTATTATTTTCATCAACCATTAAAGTGCCAGAAAATAGTTTTAAAAAATGACATCACAATTTCCGACAGCCAGAAAATATTAAATTCATTATCACATATGACAAAGAACAGCAGCAAATCCTCATAGCTGCGAAGATGGAAATGGAGAATATAAACGATCATAAAAACAGCGAGTGATTGGATGTGGGCTAGCTGCGAGTGCTGGAATGGTAGGCTAGGCTAACTGTAGCTTACATAGCTTGTCTTCAATTTTAACTGGGGGCTCCACAGTTTTGGTGTCAAAAATTAGAAATATTTCCAAACTGGGCTTTTTTACTTGGGAGTGTGAATCACTCTCCCTGCAGCTGAATCGGTTGTGAACTCTCTGACATCATCACCACCCGGCTGTTGTTGAATCTGCTTGTTTCAGCTTGACCCACATTTAATTTTCAATCAGTGAAAGTGACTCCTGTCCGTCATTCACTGAATTCAGGTCCACAGGAGAAGTCACCAGGCAGACAGCCACAGTAGAGCTGCTTTATTTCCCTCTGCCACAATTGAATATCAAATTTTCACAATTAAATTTTTTTTTTTTTTTACACTTTGATATATAATCAAATGTATATATTTTGACAGCCCTATGGACTAAACAATAAATCAAATAAAAAAGGAAGGAAATAATCCCCAGATTAAGCAATGTTGAAAATAATCCTCATTTGCATCTGTACTTCATTCACGCTTTTTACAGATGCTCAGGGACTTTTGTCTAGTTTGTGTGATTTTCTGTGCTGGGGTCTGCTGGGGCAGCAGCCTGGGGGTGGAGCTGCACCTCTGCATGTAGTCGTGGATAGGAAGATATTGTCAAAACTCCTCTCCATCATGGACGTCTCCCAGCCTCAACACAGTTCTGGTTAGTCAGATGTTCAGACAGAGACTCAGGATGACTAAGTGCTCCTCTGAATGCTACAGCAGGTCCTTCCTTCCTGTGGACATCCACTTATACAATTTAAGAACATCTCCATCATACTCTGCTGTTAACTGCAAATTTACTGTTGACCCACATTACACTTTTTATCTAGTTTACTTGCACATTACAGTTATCTACTCTTAAATTACCGTTAATCCACTTTCATTCCCATCAATGTCCATACTCGGATTCTTCCTTGTAGATTACTTTTTGCATATTTTTCTATTCTCTTACTGGGTATTTATTATTATTATTATATTATTAATTACTATTTTATTATTATTTTTTATATCAACACTAGAGTCAATACCTTCCACAGGTATCACATCTGTGCATATAAATAGACTTGGTAATACACAGTATATATATTTAAAGTCTTAAACTAGTATAATAACAGATTATTTGCAATATGCAAGTCAGTCAGGGTAATGAGAGATTTCAGGGCTGTAACATTTAGGAGTTCAGTGGCTGCTACACAGTGAATCCCATTATTCCACATCAGTGCAGTTGAGACTAATCGGTGCCACAGCCCATGTTAATGACTTCCAAAAGTAAACACTTAACCAACTATTTCCATGAGTAACTTCCTTGTATGGGCCTGAAACTGGTATCTTAGCCGCTCAAGCTAACGTGAACTAGCTGCGCACTGAGCAGCCCCGTGCTGTCACACGGATATGTGACAATATGTGTTAAATTAAACTGTGTAACAGATTAAATTGACTGAATTCAATTGAGCAAAACTAAAAAATAACCCACAATAGCCGGTGTCGAGATCTGTACAGAGAGTAACGTTAGAGCAGCTGGTTTCAACAGGAAAACTGGTTGCGGCTGGTTGAAGGACAAAAGCAGAGTAACTGTCAGTGACAGCTGCAGGCTTCCCCCGGCTACCAAACAACTACCACTCTCTGTTGATCATCTTGCTTTAACTAACTAGAGTTAACTAGTCTGCAAGCTCGTTGTTCACTAGCAGCTGTGACCTAGGAAGCTAGTTAACACAAAGGTTGAGTTACAGCTAGCTGGAGCTAACAGCTAACTAACTAGATTAGTTAAACACACGGTTTGGTTGTGTGCTTACTTCACGTTGAGGTTAGTGACAAATGTTACTGCTGGTTGACAGGGAACGTCCCAGTCACCAAACTCCTGTTTACAAAACCGAACAACATTCAAAAATCTACCGATTTAAAGTCGCCAGGTTTGGAAGTGAAAACAAACGCGACTCATTGTATCGCACTAATTCATTTCAAAACTAATGGGAACCACTCGTTACTTCAGTATACTGAAAGTACACAAACAGACCTTTAGATTTAGTCATCCTAACCGTTAAATCTTGTCTTACCCACAGCAGCACATCCATCGCAGTGGGCGGTAACGTTAGCTAGCAGTGTGAGCTGGTTCTAAAACTGGAGCATTACCGAGCTGAATGTTTGGACTCGGTGGTCCAGCTCTCGGTTTGTAACCAGAAATACTTTAACATTTCAAGAGGTAACTACACATCACGTTTTGGAAGATCTAAACAAAGGCTACCGAAATAACTCACCCAGACTGGGACGGAGTTTGGCATTAACGTTTCATCCGTAGAGTAAAGAAAGCACGTACCGGAGGCTAACTAGCTAGCTTACATTGAAACACAACAAAAGATTTCACGAATGTTTTGAACAACCGTTGTAAAAAAAAAAAAAAACTCAGCTAGCTAGCTATCAAAATGGCGCATATTAATAGTCAGAGTCTGCGTTGGGAGTGAATTTGTAAACAAATGTGAACTAACCTGATATCTTTCGGGCTCATTCTACCTCCTCTATCCTCACAACTGACTGCGCACGTAGCTGCAAGATAGCATACAGCTAGCAGGCATCTGCGTTAGCTCGAAGGACCCCTGGTGCCAGAAGGTTTAGGAGACTGCGGTCCGCCTGAACGCATTAATCTTCACCTCTGCAGGGTTTACCCAACAATTACTGTTTGAATCCCTTACTGGGACTGTATTACTGCTATAAGAAAATACAATACCTCTATATAACGTAATATGTTTTTTAACCAGGTAACTCTGTTTACCCACAGTGGAGCAAAGTATGCTTCGTGCTAGAGCTTAAATAATTACTCTATTAATCAATTACACAATCAACGGAAAATTGAATTAAATTGTTTTGCTCATTGATTAATCATTTAAGTAAGTTTTAAGCAAAAAAACAAATATTCTCTGATTTCAGCTTCATAATATTGGAATATTTGCCTGTTTTCTGTTCTACATTAAACTGAATGTGTTTGGGTTTCAGACTGTTTTGGTTGGACGAAACAAGCAGTACAAGCATAATTATTTCTTGTTCTTAATATTTTCTTACATTTTATGGACCAAACAATTTGTAGAATAATCGATAAAATAATCCCTAGATTCATTGACAATGTAAATAATCATTATTTGCACCCTTGTTTCATTGAATAGCTTTGAGAGCCTCACTCAGTTCTCATTTACTACAGTTTAAACAGCGGATCTGGTGTTTCCAGATTTTCTTTGCTATCATTTAAGTTACGTTATCAGAATGCCTGCAGATTCATGGTGCAAAGTGCAACTGTGACTTGCACAAAATGATGTTTGAAAATGGGAGGAGTCTGGTGTAACTGTGCTCATGTCAAACTTTAAGTATGAATGATGAACCGTTTATTCACAATTATTTGAATTAAAAGAACAAATATTAAATCCTGCAAATACAAGAAATCTTGTCTATTTGTTTATATTCTTGACCCATTTATCCAGGTCTGGGTTGCAGGGAAAAGAAATGACATAAAATCACGTTTTCTCCAAACTTTATTTCTCACATTGAACTCATTACACTGACAACCAAAAGAGTGAGACGATATGTAATCAAAATTTATATAAAGAGACATACAAAAAAGATCTGTAAAGTGAATTAAAAGAAATACAATACCTGGGGTGAATGAATAAAAACTCAACAAAATGTTGGACAAAAACCTGGTTACAAACCCTACCAGGAAACTTTTCTTTATAACAAAGGGTCTTTTGTTTTTTTGCTACAACTGAATGCCCATTGACTTACACTAGCACCGCTAACAAATGCAAACATACATGAGGCTGAGATCAGATTCTGAAAAGAAATAACATCTGTGCTGACTAATTTAAAGGATCACAATCTGTTCAGGGTCCAGTTCAGTTGATTTCTACCAACAAAATTTGTCTTTCAAATTCTCTCCTTCAGCAAATAAAAGAAACAGAGGCTGTATGTTTTGTTATATTGATGCTCGCTGCAGTGCTGAAAGCTACATGCTCATCTATTCTGTCTTCCAGTGGAGGACGAGGGGACTGTGTCCTGCCTTTTGTCTTGTGCTCTCTGAAACAGTTAATCTACATTTAAGGTACTCAGGAGTCCCAGCTCTGTCCTGACCGCTTCATAAATCTTGCTTAGCTGGCAAAGTGCATATCAATCAGCGTAGTTTATAGTGAAGCCATATACAGTTTTGTTACATAGAGAAAAGTCAGAGTAAAAGAGCCGAAACACAGGCAACATCTCGATGAAATGCGGATGGGCAATACTGTCAGTAAGAGGAACAGAGACTGACAGCTGCAGCGACAAAATCAATGTTAAAAACCGAATATAAATTAAAAAAACAATAAAAAAATAGCTGCTGCAAATTGTCTATCTCCGTTCCAATTAACTGAGCAGTGACTTGAGTCAGCGAACGCCTCTTACTGAGAATCAGACACATTTATCTGAAATAATTATGTCCATCTGATGTGGGATGTCACCACCTGTGTTATGAGTTTGGTCACTAGTCAGTGTTTCATAATTGGCGCCCAGTATAAGTAACTTACCTAATTTATAACTTTAAATTATGTGCAACTCAGTTTGGACTTCACTGTTTGTTAATCAATCAGTCAGATTATGACTGTGTTCAGACCGAAAGTGGCGAGAGCAAAAAAAAAACCCCAAAAAACGCTCTGGCCGAACGTTCAAGGAAGCTGTTGAAGTCTGTGGGCGCTCTGACGTAGCTGTTTAGTATGCTATGGTGCTAGTTAGCATGTAACTCCTTATATTTATATATTTATAATTTGGACATGACTGTATTAACCAGCACGACTGCGATGACTCAGACATGGTCAGAATCATATTCCCTTTTTCCATCAATATTAGCGGGTACACGCAGGTTTTCTAAACGCAGTTAAACCTGCTAATAAAAGCAGATTGACCCTTTTTCCACTGTAAAAGTGTCGGAGCCTCCGTGTGAGACGCTTCAATGTGTCATAGGGTGTTTTTAAAACTTATTTTGGGGCTGCAGCTCGCGCTCTGAGGAAGGTGTAGCTGCAGTGTTTCTGGTGTTACCGTGCTGGACAGGTGACAGGTGTGTTTACAGTGTCAGTGCTTCGAAAGACGTTACAGAAGGATGTGATCGTGTCCACCCAGATGTTGGATTTACATCACAAGTGATTTGACTCAGGTGTGAATGCTGATTGTTCCCTTTTCCATTGCTGACAAAAGCCTGATGTCACCAGAAGAAAAGCAGCTGTAGTTACTTGTACACGTCTTTAATGACTCTGGCATGAGCATGTGACCTGGGCATGACAACCGTGACTCAAACATCATCGCATTATTATGTAGCAACTCAAACGTGACCATGGTAACTCGGATGTGACCGTAGTGACTCAGACATGACCAAAGGCATTCAGACATGATTGTAATGATTCAGTCATGATCGCAGTGACTTGTGGGTGATACGAGGGACCCGAACATGACTTTACTGACTCAGTCCGTGACATAAAACATGACCGTAGTGACTCGAACATGGCTGTGGTGGTCTGGCGGGACTGAGACGTGACTTTAATGACAAAAAAAGACTCAAATCACAGACGTGACTCGGACATGACCGTAGTGATTCAGATAAATCCCCGGTGACTCGGTCACGTCCTCTGACTCTGACTTTGACATTTAACACTAAAACACTGAAGACTCGGGGCTCGACTTGGACTCGGGGTTCAGTATCTTTAACTGGATACTGTGACTAGCTTTGTTTTCATGCTTCAGGCCTCTAAATGTCGCCCACGTGTCATCGCCTCAAGATTTTAGCCAGGAGCATAGAGCAGCCATTCAAACGCTACTGGAAAAAAAAAGCATATTAGGCTAAACAGCACATAAGTATATCAATCACATGACTTTGTTGTAGAGTGTACGGTAAACATCCTCAGCGGTTACAACCATTCCTATAAGCAAAATAGAGATATTTCAATCACTTTATGTAATACATTTAACATGATGCAGCATTTTAACGATGATAGTCACTATTTCCAAGAGGAATCAATAAAGTGCCAAAACCTTACTTTCAAAGTTGCTACAGGCCGTACTTCCTGTTCAGTGATTCGGAGGAGGAGCTAAGAGGAGTCGCTGATGTTAGACACTGGTGTAAAACCACTGACCGTCTCCGCGGCTGTAATTGTGCTTCAATGTTTGAAATTATTTTAGGTTCCCGCTCTCGTCAGGACCGGCTGTGACACAATATAACAACCGAACTTCACCGCTTTTACATTCAAGCATTTAAGGTGGATTGAAGACGCTTTATGTTAGTTTCATGTTTAAATTGTCTCGTGCAGCCACACAGCTAAAAGCTAAAAGCATAAGGCACACTAACAGGGATCTGACATTATCTGAAGTCCAGAGGTCGACGTCTTGGAGATCGGCAAGTTTATTGTCTTTCCATGAATTCCAAGTCTGTGATGTTTACCTCAGTGTCTAAGATGATACCAGTGACTCCTCCTGCTGTGCTCCTCAATCCTAGCTCGACTCTGACTGGACTCGGGTTTTATACCTTCCCCTTCCCACCAACTCTTTCTCCTCTTCTCTGTTACCCTCTCTCCATTGAAGACTTCCTGCTTCTTCTTCTCCTCTCTAGGCTCCACTTATCATCAAAGATGGCCATCCTTCATGACCTGTCTCCTCTTCCTCTTTGTCCATCAGAGATGTGTGTCCTGCTCCTCTTCCTCCTCCTCAGTCGCTGCTTGATTGACAAACACCTGAAAAAAAACAAAGACAAGATGAGAGACACTCAAGAGTTTAAGGTTTTCCAAACCAACCTGAAACTTTACTGACTCATCCATCTGGTCATCTTTGTTTCTCCCAGTAAATCCACTAAAACCAGTCATCCCATCACCTGCCAGCGACTGCCATCCTCCCTGCCTCCGTCTCCTCCCCCCGCGAGCCCGTTGGCGCTCGGCTTCTTCTCCTGCATCTCGGGCTGGCCGTCGTTGGTCACGTCCAGCATGGGGTTGTCATGGCAACCGTTCTCCACAAAGTGAAGCTCCTCGGCACGAAACTGCGAGGTCAGAGAGCAGTGAAGAACCAAAACCTGCAGTTCCTCTAACGACCACTAGAGTCTGGCTCCAACAGTGAGTCAGTCCCCATAGACTCCCATGTTAAAACTTTACAGCAGAAATAAACATGTTTACAGCCTGGTACAAAAACTGTTTTGGTCTCTTCAGCTAAAAGACGTGTGTTTACTGACCGTAGTCTTAGTTGCAGGCAGCCGTCTCTGCCAGCAGATGTATATAAATCCAGATGTGATGATGACCATGCAGACGGAGCCGATGATCACCAGAACCACAAACAGCTTGCCGTAGTCGCTGCGTGTTTGACTGGGCCGAGACGGACAACTACCGGCTGCACTGTAGTTCTGGATGCCGACCTGAGGAGGCAAACACACACACACACACACACACACACACACACACACACACACACACACACACACACACAGCACTTTATCTGGATATTAACAAGGCTTATAAATAGTCCATTACAAATCCAACCCCCCACCCCGTCGCACTTTTTGGTGTTTTTGGAGGAAATGAAGAACGCCTGACTCCAAACTAACGCCACACGCTGTGTTTGCGTCAGGCGTGCAGTATTATTTAGATGGAGGGACGCTGCCCCGCCCAGCCATGCTCAGTCACTGGGGGACATTATTTCCTGCTCTAGTCTTGAAAAGATCCGCTTCTCAGTTCCTGAAGATATGGGAACCTTTCCTAGAACACTTCAGTCAAATTAAGGATTGATTTCCCCTTTATTTTCTAAATTTATTTTCTGTCGTTCAGTTGGTTTTTTGTCAGTAATACAGACTACAGTAGGTTATCCATTTATAAACCCTTCCTTTGTTATTGATTTCTTTCCTCACTCTTTCGTTCCTGAATGTAAAACCTGACTTCCAGCTCCTCTCCGTAAAACTCCAGGGAAGAAATACTGTTTAATGTGCGGGACTCTGCGACGGGGGCTTGGGCTGGCGAGGGTTGAATAATACTGTATGTGCTGTAAAGTTGATGTTATATGTTAGGGTTTTCAAATTGGACATTTTGGTATTGTAATGCTAAATGTACTTAAAGTATCAGAAGTTAAAATTCCAGCATTTCTGCAGAAAAAAATCTCCCCTGTGACTGATACAATACTTCCTATGACATAATATTAGATTATTGATAAGGATGCATTGATTAAACATGTAGCATGTTGCTGTTGTAGCTGCTCAAGACGAACATGGTGGAATAAAACTAACATTATGTTCGCTGAGCTGTAGCGGAGGAGTGGCACATGAGTAAATGTTTGAGGCCTCGAGGCCCCGATGAGAGACACTGTGATGAAGCCTGTTCCTGTTTCCTGTCGTTGCTTTACAGCTAATAAACCAGTTTGAATCCTGCTGAGCTTTTCGCTAAAAGCTGGAATATTTTTAAACTCTGTCACGTTTAGCTCAGCTCTCTAAAAATATTCAGGAAGGAAGCGAGAGAGCCGCATCCTTTCTTTAGGCAAGAAGCCTTTACGCTCCAGGCAGGAATCACAAAGTGTTTTATATGTAATCTCTACTTTCATTTGTTGTGAGAGTCATTTACAGATCATCACACCTTATTCAGACTCTTCCTGATCTGTCCCAACATGTCCAGCACGTCCTTGGTAGCGATCACTCCTGGAAGACACAACACACACACAGTGTTATTTTGTATATAAACACATGTGTGTATATGAAAGACTACACACATATATGTGAGAATATATTCAGCATATGAGCAGCTGAGTTAACCAGGCTGCATGCACCGGAGCAAACTTCTTCTTGAAAGATCTCCTTGATATCTTTTTGTCTTTTTGTCCGACACTAAAAGCCGACGTCCGCTGCAGACGTCTCAGACTGTTGAAGGTTTTCTGCTGCTGAAAATAACCGAGAGCGACGTCAGACAATCTATTTTTGTCTATTTATCAAATTAATTAAGGAAACTGCTTCGACATGAGCTGCATCAGTGTTCAGTCAGTTACACGAGGGAAATGATCCCCCTCACTATTTAAAATCCTGCTTTTGTCTCCCTTTACTTTTATTGTTTCAGACTGATTTCTTCTTTACTGAATATCGTTCTCTGACTGTCCAGAATCTAGTTGAGATAGAAATTTCTGATATTGATTTTTGGCCCCTTGTTTCACATCTCAGGCTGTGATGAAGAGGATTACCTGCAGACACCACACCACCTGAAAACAGGTTCAGCTCATATGTTTTTCAGGTTAGAAAAAAATCATATAATATTAATAATAATAATAATTTTATTTATATAGCACCTTTAAGAAACAAGTTGTTTTGACAAACGAATCAAAAGCAGGACAGAAATAAGGTCGAGTTACAGACTGAGGACTAATATATAATAATATACGGTATAATATAATATAATTAATTATAGATAAGGACAATAAGAGGGAGCAGATGTTGTATAAAAACACACACGCCTGGAAACACAGTAAAAGCAATAAACGAGTGATATGAAGGTGATAAAAAGACGATAAAAAGACGTCATCGTCAATAAAAATGAGTTTTATGAAGTGATTTAAAAGAAGTTACTGATTCAGCTAGCCGTCTCTCCTCGGGCAGGTCGTTCCAAACTCGAGAAATATACATTTTTATTTACAGTTAGGCCGTAATGTAAAAACAAAGCTCCTGTTGAACATCAGTCATATATATAAAACTCATCTGGGACTTTTTTCTCAGATTTTCATTGTTGTTTGCATTTTTTTATTTGATTTTAACCCGAGAAAATAAATTCAAAATTCATGTGTGTGTGTGTGTGTGTGTGTGTGTGTGTGTGTGTGTGTGTGTGTGTGTACCCTGTTCAGAGGCCACGTTCATCAGCAGCTGGTGTTGCTGGTGTGTCGGCTTGCTGAGGTAGAGTACCCATGATCCCTCGGGGCTATTCATCCTTCGAGCAAATACTTGCTCCATGATCCTCAACAACCGCACGCCCTGGTCTACACGGAACTCCTCCTGTCTCACACACACACACACAGACACACAGACACACACACACACACACACACACACACACACACACACACACACACACACACACACACACACACACACACACACACACACACAAACACACACACACATTTTCCTACATGTTATCAAAAAGTGTCTCAGGTACAAAACATCTTCTTGTCTGTATTAAAGGTAAAACAGAGGATGAGATGCTCAGACTACGTCTGTGTTGCCGTAACAGACTTGAGGTCACCTCAGTGAGGGTTTGTGCTGCTGCCATGGCAACAGACCCCACAGTGAAGGTCCGTCCTCCATCAGTACCGCACACACAAAACCACTGTGCAGTTCTGTCTGTGTAGCTCAGCTGAAGTCCTTCATGTCCTTTAGTTCTGGCTCTGACTGTGTCTGAGAAAACGTTTCATGTGGTTTGTTCGGGCTGTGAATCAGACTCTGGCGGGGACTTAAAAAACCGCCTGAAAAGGACGGTACAAGACAAGAGGTTATAATACGTCCTCTGAGAAGTTGCTTCAGGAAGCTACAGTGACTCGGGATGCTGGTTAGCATGCTAACCCCAGGAGAAAGACAGGTGTTGCTCGCCACCTCTGGAGACAGATGTTAGTGAGTAAAGGAATGAAGTTTGATGCTGAACTCACAACGTTATTTCTAGACCGGTAAGTAAACAGCTGTAAATGCTAACGCTAGCTTTGTAGCAATAACAAAAACTTACAAATAGCTCTTTTAAAATCCTGAAGGCAGCAGCCATTTTAATTTCCTTGTACTTACACAGTTCAAGTTCTGCGTCATGTTGAGGATGACGTACCCCCGTCCAGCCAGCTCACTCCAGTCCACACACACCACCTGAGTCAGAAAGCAACGTGACGTGAGCTGGAATAAATGTGTTTATTGTCCACTTCCTCCTGTGACGTCCTCTGAGGTGTTAACGTACCTGATATACCTTCTCCAGTTCATCGACATGACTGACCGGTAAGAAGACCGCTGTGACCCCGGCGCCGCTGACCTCTGACCTCTTGGCCTGCAGGGGCGTGGTCTTTTCCAGCCAATCCCAGGACGGGTCGGTGAAGCTGATGGTCGGGGAGGGGCCCGTGGTGAGCGGGACGATGTGTCCGAGTCTCGTCGTCTTCTTCAACGTCTCCTCCTTCACCTCCGCGCCTCCGTCTCCTTGAGCAAACACGGACAGAATCAGTTTACAGTGAACTGATTTAACTGACTGTCATTTCGACCTTTCGTAATATCGATTCTCCGGTCGGTCGCCATTTTGTTATTTCCTCCACACCGGTCACAGATAGAGCCGCCATATTGTTTTCAGGTTATCCATCCGTCCGTCTCATTCTCGTGGACACGATATCTCAGTAACGCCTCAACGGAACTTCGTCAAATTTCGCACATACATTCACTACTATTTAAGGATGAACTGATTCGATTTTGGTGGCTAAAAGTCAAAGGTCAAAGGTCATGATGACCTCACAAAACATGAACGCAATATCTCCAGAACTCTTCAAGGGAATTTCTTCACATTTTGCACAAACCTTCACCTGGACTCAAGGGCAAACTGATTAGACTTTGGCGGTCAAAGGTCAAAGGTCAAGGTCACAGTGACCTCAGTAAAACACTTTTTAGCCATTTAATCAGGACTTCACGCAGCAATTATGACAAAATTTCACACAGATGGTTCATATTTTCTCTGACTCTGGATAAACGGGGATGTAACCTGGAACTAGTCTGAGTGGCGGAGGGATACGACCACGAGGAGGTGATACTAAGTTCTATATTGTAATAATTTAGTGTTTAAGAGCCTTCTCACCTTTGAACTCGTGTTCTCGCTGTTCCAGCTGCTCGTCCTCCTCCACGCTGGGCTGCAGAGGCTCTCTGCTGGGAGCCACGCCGACCTCAGGTACAGTGGGATTCTGGTTGAATACACCTGTGTGTGTCAGACCTGTTTCGTCCTCTTCCTCTTCCTCCTCCCTCCTTCTGTCTTCATCCTCATTCTCATCTGTAGAAAAGGTAGAACCTGATACTTTATAATAATAAGCTTATTACAGAGACACTGTAATCAGTAAATAAATTTAATTTCATATACCTGTTGTGTAACTTTCCAGCAGCCCAAAGTCTGTGCCAGTGTCGGTCTCAGGGGTGGCGGTTCCCGAAGCGTCAGCAGCAGCAGTAGAAGAAGAAGCAGCAGCCGCAGTAGATGTCGTACTAGTCGTAGTGATGGAGGAGTGAAGGACTCCATAACCACTGGACTGAACGTCTTCCTCCCCCTCTGCCTCCCACAGCTCTCGTTCTATAGGACCCACCTGCGTGACAGACGACACCAGGTCACAGGGAGACGCAGTCACGCCGGTGGTGACGGCTCAAGGTGTCAGCGGTGGTTTCCCATCCAGAACCTCTGCACACTCAAATATAAAGCTTTACAAGACCTTTTTAACATGATTACTATCATTATTTTTCCAATATTGATAACGATCTCCATAGAACAAATCCTGGCACCTTCAGGGGACGTGTGGAGACTCCGTAAAGACAGAAACTGTAGCTGGTTTTTATATTCAAATACCCAACATTAAATCCTCGGTGTGATTTCTCACGGGCACAGATGTCATTTAAAAATTTAAGATTTTGTATAATTAAAAAGACTTTTTATACCACTCACATCAAATTTAAATTTTTAAAACAGCCTCATGAAATGAAAAATATTGTATTATAGTTTTGATCCTGAGTCTCCGTGTTAATTGTTCATTTATCTTCTTATATTCCAAATATGTCAAAAATACTTATTTAATATATTTTATTTGTATTTTCTCTTCCTGTAAAACGGTATCAAACGTTATGACTCATCCTGCGACTCGTCTACTTATTTTGCATCCGATGAAAATTATTATCTTGACTTTTACGTGCCTTTATTTTAATTTGATTGGATCAGATTTGCATTTGTTTGTTTGTTTGTCTGTTTTTTTCTGTTGGTCAGTGGTAAGAGATGTAACCAAACTGTGTCACTTCTATATGAATAATAACAGTCACAATATTTGATGCTCTGGTGGAACTTGTAATATTAAGGCTGATCGTGGTGAAACACGGGTAGTTAAGTTTTGACTAGAAGTAGAAGCAGCAGTGGAACTGGTGTCAGTAATATTCCTGGTAGCGTGTGGTGAAGAGGTCGTGATCATCACTGAAAGGAAGCGTGTAGTAATAACATGATTTATTCATATTGACGTGAAAAGACCCAAAGACTCGTCTGTGTGCTTCCATTCATTTGTAAATTGGAGGTTTAATAGAGATGAAGTGGGAGAAGAACCATTATCTCGTTTCGCTGAGTCGATAATGGGCCAAAGAAACACCACTAATCCCATAAATCAGTTAAAGACTAATTAAATTATCCAGCAAAAGGTTAGTAGGTGAGCCCTGGATTACATCTGATTTACTACGATCCAATTAAAGTCCAACTGTGGCTGATGATTCCTCTTTTTTCATATCGTCCTTGCTGATTTCCATCGACCCTGCTGCTCCACGTCCGTACATGATTAACATTCAAAGGCACCTGCTCATAAAAAGCTTCTTAAAGTAATAAAGGGGAACATTTTCACATGAATACACTTCCATTTCTTTACTTTTTGTCTCTCTGCGGTTACAATTAGAGCTTTTAGTGCACTTAGATCAGTGCAGAACCATGGCAACCCAGAGAGAAAGGTCCAGATGCTGCCTGTCTCAGTCGCTCCACACACCTGGTTACAAACCTGAGATACAAAAACCTGTCTGCAGCAGCTCCAACGTGTGTGGAGGGAAGTGGTTTCAGACGCTTGTTGGATAATCCGATTATAAGCACAGTGTTTGAAGCAAACTGACGCCTCAAAGTCCTGTGTGTGTGTGTGTGTGTGTGTGTGATGTTAAAAACTGACTTTATTTTGCAGCAGAAAGAACAGAAACAAAAACAAAATAGCACTGTCACTGAGAACAGGCTTATCTCCGTGACTCAAAGAATCACTGCACGACTCAAATTATAAAATGATTTCCGCCTGGTTGAGTTTATTTTTGTAAGACTTAAGATTCTGCTAATTATGTGTGAAGTTTAAGTTCCTCTACCTTTCCAAAGTTGTTTTTAATCTTTCTGCAGATGAAACCGTTTAACTACACAACTACTTTCTCTGTCCTCACCTCCAGGACCGGGGACGCACGGTGCTCCTGTGGCCCAGAATCATGCACCTCAGCTGGGGAGGAGATGCTGCTGGGCTGCTTGGAGCTGGAGGGGTGGAGAGATGGACTGTAGCCTGTGAGACACAAAGGCACATGTCAAAAACACATGTTTGAGTGTGTGTGTGTGTGTGTGTGTGTGTGTGTGTGTGTGTGTGTTTCCTTTTAGCTTTGAATGTGGAGGAGAAAGTTTGATTAATTCTGCAGCACCAAAACCTAAATAAAGCTAAATAAAACTCAGTTAACATGAACAAATGTTACGTTACATTTAGCAAACTACATTTTAGACCTAGATGAAAACCCTGAGCCTTTAATATACTGCCATCACTACAGATCCATGCTGCTAGCGTGGCTAAAAATTAAAAGGATTGGGCTGTACTTTCACCGGTATCCTGGTGATCTCACTCTCTCCGCCCTGAAAGAATTAATCAAGGATTCCCTCGGGCAATCAATCAACATTTAATCTCAATATCTCCAGATTGTTCCAGCCACAGCAAGAACAGCTGACTTCATGTTTGTCCAGCGATGATAAAGAGCAGAGCAGCACGGTCTGTACTGGTTTTGCTCTGGGCAAACATTTCATATCTCGGGGCAGACGGCGGGCGTCTGCAGGATCTCAGACGTGATGTAACTTCCCGTTGCACAGCAACAGCAGTTTGTGACTGAATCCTGGAGTGATGCACAGAGAGCTGAGGAGCCAATATGGCCGCCTGAGGGTGTGTTGATTTAGTTCTGTAAGGAGAATAAGTGTTACTAACCAATCAGAGCGTCCAGATCCGGCGTTGTGCGGTTGGCCTCTAAAGCATCTTGATCGTCCATCCCTTCCGTCCTCTCCTCCTCCTCCTCCTCTCCTCTGGCGTCTCCCCCTCTCCTCTCTCTGTCCTCCTCTCTCTCCCACTCCTCCTCTCCCCCTTTCCTCTCTCGGTCCTCTCCTCCCTCCTCTCCTCTGTCTCTGTCCTCCATGTCCGTTCCGTAGAAGCCAGAGGCCTCCTGGGAGGCGTCGCCAGCTCCTGGCCCACTTAAGAGCTCCGTCTCTGGGTCGGCGGCGTCCGGCTGTCCCCTGTATCTTTCTGCATCCTGCGGCGCCACCAGATGAACCATACGCTGAGAGCACAGAGATACTGACACTGAGACAGATATATGTTTGTAGCTTTAACAGCAGACTCTAACTTTGTTCTGAAGCAGATCAAACAGATGTGGTTTTATATCTGATCTCTGCTCCAACAGGCTCTTTACCGAATCGCTCATTAGTTCATTTACATTAATTAATGCCTTTAAAAAGTATATAGAAATAAAATGGGTGGAAACATACAAGATGGATGAAGGAACAATGTTTTCCACACGGGGGTTACCTTACAGTCTTATTATGTGAATGTAACCGGTTGGTTGTTTGTTAGACTGACGACGATGCCACACCCAGTCTGCCCAGTTAGAGAGACTGGGAGGATGTAGTGGTGGTGACTATACGTCTTCATCCTCTCATGAGGGACTGAGGGCAGAGAGGACGCTCTCTATCAACCTCTTGAGGTACAGAGTGGTATTACAGGACAGGACGGGTGAGGGGCTAGCTGGTTAGCATGCTACTTATAATACTTAGCTCAGTGGTTCCCAGCCTGTGGGTCATGGAAGGGCTGCAGACGTGATGCATTTATAAAAATAATGTTTTTAAATGTTTCAAGAATATTTTAAATCTCCCTTCGGACAGAACATTTGAGCTGGTTGGCAACAGGAAGAATTAATTGATGAATCAACCAGTGATCTCTCCCCTATTGAACCAAAAAGAAAAATGGAGCTTCCTACATGTTTCAGTTCAGTGCTGAATGTTCAGGCGTCATCATTAAAATAAGACGTGCTCTGAGGCACAGGAACCACTGACTTGGTTATTGACCCTTTCAAACGAACCCTCACCTCCATCTCGTCTTCCACATCCAGGTTTTCATCCACGGCGGGTGCGGTCCTGGCTACGTCCTGACCTGCAGAGGACGATGGGTTTAACTGTGAGGCGTTTGCTGAGTCCGTCTGGGCCTGGGAACGGGATATTTCATGAATCTCGGGCCAGCCCATGTCGTGAACCAAATGAGGCTGGGCTCGCACTAACTCGTGGACCGAGTGGCGTTTGGTTCTGACTAATTCCTGGATGAACTGAGGCAGGGCTGGGTTTTCATCCTGGAACAGACGGGCCGCAGGGGGACTGAGGGGTATGACACGCTGGGACGAACCCAGTCTGAAGGCATCACAGCTGGCCAGAAGAGCTACGGGAAAGAGAGGAGAAACACTTTAAACATGATATTACTGTGAACCACAACGTCCTGTTACATTAAAAAACCTCTGATACTGGATCAATTCTTTCGTTGGAAATTAAATGTTGTTGATCCTCCAGAGGAAATTATATTCAGCAGAGTAAACTCACATATAATCTAAAACAGACGATATAGTGCGCGCTGCGACTGTGGAACAATAAGATGAAATCCATAATAATGATTGCTACCAACAATTTTATGGAGACAAAATATCAACCTTAATTTCTTTCCTTAATGTGGATTGATGGATAAAAAAAATCTTTAAAAAAAAAGGTGTAATTTTGATTATATAATATTTTTTTTTCAGCTCTCTATAGGTTTTTTTTAACCAAGTCTGACCGACAATTATAAAAAGAAAATCTCTTTAGCCTCCCCTGTTTATAAGAATATAAACATTTAAAGCTCCTCCAGTGTAAAGGTCTGTGTCCATGTGTAGTGTGATTATAGATCAGCTCTAGCTTCTATATTAATACTGTGAAAGTATCAAAGCCTCAGTCCACAGAGAAATGCACACAGCCTGTATTCAGAAACTGAGCCTTAAAACCAGCCGTCAGGACTTCTGGAACTTTGTGATGTCACAACAAAGCAGTCACCAAGCCCCGCCCACCTGGACCCACCATCCAAACCTTGCAGGATTTGGTTTCTCTGAGTGTTTTTACCTGAAATCTGCTATATTTTTATTGGATCAGTCAGAAAACAGTCAGCTAATCAGAGGAGAGGCTCAGGGCCTCCTCTCTTCTGATTGGCTCACCGACCTGTTGTTACTAGAGCTGCAGAGAGAAGCCTGAGAGAGGAGATGTAAAACTACACTGAGATGGTTTTTATATCTTCTGATGGATCAACACTTCAAATAAAACACAGAAGAAGAAAATATGGCTTTAATAAATGGTACATAATGCACTGTAATATAATATAATGTATTTAAGAGCTATAACTCTTCTCAGAAATCTGCTTTATAAAAAGTTAATGATTCAGAATATAGTAAAATACAGATGTAATAATACAAAATGTCTTTATAGGAGAAGCTATAATTATTGACACATACTGCACATTAATAAACACTTGAAATGTCCTTCCACCTGTTTAAAGTGCATTATATTGAGTCACAAGCTAAACAGACAGGACGATGATGTCTAACTTAGTTTAATACATTTAGTTTCCTTTAAAACTACATACAAACAAATGATGGAGCCTGAAAAACTAAGGGAGGTCAGATCAAATCACTTTAACTAATTCCCTTTCCTGATTTAATGTTGTTTTTGTTTTGTTACTCAACACACTGCGAAGAGAAACAGCCGCCCAGGGAGAGAACAGATAAGAGCACTCTGTCGTCTGCATTATGCATTAAAGTGATTTCATTTACTGTTAAAACCCTGACATCAACTTATCTCCACGGCCGTCCTTGGAAAGTCACTGCAGGCTCTTTTACTTCCATTTATTTAATTTTCTGGCATCATTTCTATCTGCTTGTCATTTATTCATGTGTTCAGTGATTCATCAGAAGCTTCATGCACATTTGTTAACGCTGCTGTTTGAAGCACCACAGGGTTTATGAGCTGGAACGGTTAATAAATCACTTCCTGTTTTATAGATCAGTGTCGTGCCACCTAAAAGTTTTTCCAATTAATTTGTTTTAATTAGTTAGGGGGACGTCTCAGATGTTTAACCACTTATCCTTTTCAAAAGGCCTGCAGGAGATCTGGACCAACATCCAGTTATAAATTATTAACATTTACAGCTGCAGACTTATTATAGTATAATCATTTATTAAATATTATGGTATAATATTATTTGATCCTAATTCACGTTTTAACATGTCTATGCTCTATTCAGTAATAATGCAGTTATAAATGCTGGTAAACCATTAATAAGTACGGAGGGTTATAAATGTTTTGGTTCACCTGCAATTATAATGTTTATGTTTTTTGTTGCATTTAACAAACACCATTTCCCATAAGCCCTACAAGCATGGCGGCTAAACGTCACGGCACGAGAGGTCATTCCATGTCGAGGGGTCGTGGTGGGTTGAGACGTGTCTGTGCTAACAGCAGGACAGAGACGAAGGAACGCCGGTGGATTTTGTCCCATGATGCTCTCTGTCTGGGACCACAGATGGCTGTCTGACCTCAGGGGCTGACTGAGCAGATTATGATATCATAGCCAACATGTCTCAAACACGTCTGCGGCATGTTAAGCTCTCTGGCCCGTGAACAACTCCCCCCCACCCCCCAGTCTGAGGTGGCACAGATCCACCAGTTCCTTCCTGCTGACTGAATGATTTCCAACAGAAGGGAAGAGTCTTTCACAAGCTTTTTTTTTTCAATTCAAACTCTCAAGTCAAGAAACTTCCTTTAAAGTTTAATAAATGAACGAGATTACAGCGTCTGCAGAGTCTACAGCCACGTCAGCAGCTCCGAGTGTTTGCAGGTGGAGAGGACGAAAATTTGAAAAAGAAAATAACAGAATAACAGAGAAAATGTCCCTGTAAGCAACATGTCCATCTTCAGACGAGCCTGGTGTAAGATCAAGTCATGGGCCTATAAACATTTCTTACTTCTTAACCCACGACATCACTGAGCTGAGTATTGATAAACCATGGCGCTGTCCGTGGTGCTGAAGTCACAGACGCATTTATATAAACTCCTCATCTGATATTAAACTGTCTCTAAAGCAAATATCAACCAACATGTTGTAGCGACGCTCACAAAGACCTCGGTTTCCTGAAGGAGTGAAGTAAACCTTGTTAGAGTTAAACGCAACGCGCTGAAATGTATACGTGCATCGTAGCCGTCACTTCAACCGTTGCTGTCCTTATTGCTGCGTTTGAAAAGGGAACAGCAGTGGAGATCACAGGACGAGGTGTGAGGACACGTCTAAATAAAATGGTTATAAATCACATCATGGCAAAACACTGCCGTCTAAATGTAGTAGTAGTGTTGGTAAAAAAACCAGCATGCAGTGCCTTGTGTGTCCACTCACATCAGGACCTGAGACTACCACTGATCCAAAGGTTACCCCCCCGCAGGTGGGAAAGACCCAGAATGGAAAACCTGCACCGGTGAATCAGCCACCAAAGGATATGACGAACCTCAGCAGCAAATATGTCGTGATATATAACGTGATCGAGAGTGAAACTGTCAGTGGAGAGTCTGTCCCCTGTGAAGACATTGCAGACCTGAGCTCTTCACCGGCCTGAGATCTCGTCGCTAACTGATCCAAAAGCCACATTCATCAACATCAGTGCTGCCAGTTCCACCAGTAGATATTTTAGAGAGTCTGAGAAGCTCATAAGGCCGTGACTCACGACCTGGACGAGCTGCTGGACAATTGAATTTCCCCAAGTGGATGAATAAAGCCTCTATTTCTGCAGCTGCCAGAGAATTACAGCCCTCTGTCTTCTTTATGGACGCAGTGGACTGCTTGCTTTCTAAAAGGATGGAGGGAGAACAAGAGCACATTTGTCGCAGTAAAACCGAGTTCCTCATTGGGTTTGATGGGGTGCGGTCAGGAGATGCCAGGGTGCTGGATGAAGCAGCACTGAGGCGCTTTCAAAAGAGGCTTTATGTTTTATCAGATGAGCAGACAAGATTCAAACTGCTGAAACATCTTCGACCGCAGGAAACTCAGGAGGCGAACTGACATCATTAACCCGAAGATGCTGCATTCAGGCCGATTAGAGAGTTGGGCCCAGAACAGGTCCGGTGTATGACTGCTGACTGGACACGGAACATCACGAACACAGACTGTGAAGATTCATTGATGCGTATCGAGGCCAGTGTTGGAGCAGCTACTCCTCATATGTACAACAAACGGATTTCAGGGACTCGTCAGCTTTTTGAACTGTAGTTCCCTGAAGAAGACGTGGCTAAGTTTATAGAGGGCAGCACACTGTGGCCTCGCAGCAAGAAGGTTGAGTTTCCATCTCCTGACCGCCTGCTCTCTCTCTCTCTGTGGAGACTGAATCTTCTCCCTGTGATGTCGTGGGTTTTCTCCTCCCACAAACTTTTCAATACACTCCAAAAACAACATGAAAAAATATCTGCATTTTAATTTTTATCATGCTTAAATCCAAAATCTTTCTTTTTGCAGGACAGATTACAGTACATACTAATTGTCGTAGTACACTGTTTTAGTAATTAGAAAAATCAACAAGTTATTATATGATACAGGGCCATAAGAATTGAGCCTGACTGCTTCATATTTCTCTTGAGTGTATGTGAAGTTATCACCACGGGCACTGAGGACAGCCTTGATTCAAACATGCTTTTCATCAGCTCTATTATTACAGTTTATAGTTTCGGCAGCAATGGCATCTGGACTCTGGGGCGCAGAAGAAACAGGGGCACAGAGTAATTACGAGAATAAAAGTCTAGTGCGGGTCCTGTGGCCTCGTGAGGCTGTTGTTGATGTTCATTACACACCGGAAAATAAATCGGTGGATAGATGAAAACTGGAGACAATTAGATCCTTTCTAAAAAATGTGTGAAAGTGCGGTTAGTGTTTACAGTCAGCAGTAATTTCACATGTGGAATTAAACACGCTACAATGATATGTCAGCGTTAATTTCTGCTGTTGTTGACAGGACTTTGGTTATTAGTTTTAAAAATATCCCATGCTGAACCGAGTGACCTGCTTTCTGGTGAACAGTCAAACAGTTGTTGAACTGCTTCACTCACGACTCTATTCTAGCATTTTGACATTTTAACTGAACTTAATGAAGTCAGCTGTCAGCTCGTTTGCTCTGAGTTCTTCTGCTCGGTGGTTTCGCTTGTTTGATCTCTGAATGAAGAATCCAGGAGCTTCAAATTTGCTGTTTTCAACATCTCAAAAGTGAAGATTTGCTTCTTTTCTTTCTCATAAACGACTGAATAAACTGAATCTCTTTGGATTTTTGAGTATCGATGGAATAAAACAAGACATCTGGAAACAGATTTCATTCAGCTGTGGGAAATCTTAATGGGTGTTTTTCTAAATTTTTAGGATGATTTAACTGAATAAAACAATTAAGTGATTAATTGAGAAACCATCGGCGGATGAATTGATGAATGAAAATAATCTTTGGTTCCGGTCCCAACACACCAAACTAGTGAACCTGAACGTTAGCATGCTGGAGTTAGCATGCTGGAGTTAGCATGCTGGAGTTAGCATGCTGGAGTTAGCATTAAGCTCAAAGCTAAATGAATAAAGCCTCACATCCTTCAGAGGCTGCACTTGGAGAGCCATTGTGTCCCTCCTTCAAATCTGTCCTTCTTTTCCTGGGCAACAAAGGCTCAAACAGGTGGATCCTTCGTGGTCCAACATATCCCAAGATTCATTGCGCACCGGTAATGAAGAGCAAACAACACGGACAGAGAGCCTGAGGATTACACTTTTAAATGTAAGTATTGTGTTTCAGCTCATTTCAACAACGAACGGTACGACTGTTAAAACAAAAGGGCCTTAAAAAAAGTTACATGTTGTCAGGGTTGCTAGGCGACAGGAGCGACGCTTTACGACGCAACGATAAGGCCGAGCACAGCTGGTGACGCACAGTTAAAATCTTTCACTGTCTCATTTTCGGTTCGGGCTTCGCGGTTTACTAAGGGCCACACCTTTGCGGGCCGCGACCTTCGAAGGGCCCGGCCCCTGAATTGGGACACAGCTTTATTCTTATATATATTTTAATATATTTTAAACAGTGGAGCTCTATGACAGAGAAATAATCTAAATAAGGCACCGACAACACAGACGACACCACACAGGATCACTTCGGTCTCTTCAACACAGAATATCATCAGCCTCATTAAAAACATCAGGTAATAAAATGAGCTATTTGATTAAATCCCAACATGGATATCTGCTGAGATAGTTCACCTTTAAAAAGTGCTTCGTTGACAAACCGGTGGCCTATAAAATGTCCTCCTCCCTGTGGGTGACTGGTCCAGCGAGCAGCTCCACGGAGTGAGAGGATGGACGTTGAGGACGGAGGGACAAACAGCAGGAAGGAGGGAGGAAACGGATCAAGGATTCATCCTCCAGTGGAGAAGTGCTGTAGTTGTTTTAACACCTGCCTCCTTCCCAAAAACCTCAAGTCAGCTCTGTGCTGATGAAACTCCACGTTATTAAGGTGTGTGTTTGCATTTCCAGCAACCTGAGGAAAAACAACCGCATCCTCGCCGGCGACAGAGCTCTGACTTTATGTCTAGATCAACGATGAGAAACTGAGCTTTGGAAAGTCGAGTTCGGCCGAGACACGAAGCCAGAACTCGTGCACGTGTTTATCACGGGGGAAATCAATGAGCCAATATTAACTCACTGATCTCTCATTGATCTTTGAACACGTTTGGACTAAATGTTGCTGTTTGTGCTGATGAAGCTCCGACCTCAGTCTCACTCCTGCAGCCTGTTTCCTGAGGCAGAATTATTTGTACCATTTACCTCTAAAGGAATATTTTGCAGTAAAATAAATGCAGCGGTGGAGAAATGTTCAGCCCAGTGAATAAACAGTGACTGAACCTGGAGCCTTGGCAGTATTCGTTCTCCCTGACCTCTCCTTTACACGCTGGATGATTTGTTGAGGATTAAAAAAAGGTGTTGGTGGACATTAAGCGTTTCTCATTTATTCACCTGAAAAGCACGGCGGACCTTGACGTAAGCAGCTTTCGTACAGGATGGGATAAACCTGTCAGGTAAAAGAGGACAACTGCGGGGTTTAACTGAACTTTTGTGTTGTGATGATTCCCTCACGTCCGAATCAACAAGAGGTTGATGGATTAATTCCTCACTGCACAGTGATGACCGCAGACATTTTGTTTTCAGGTCGACACGATATCTCAGTAACGCTTTGACGGAACTTATACAAATATTCACTAGGACTCAAGGATGAACTGATTAGATTTTGTTGGTCAAAGGTCAAAGGTCAAGGTCAGTGTGACCTCACAAAACACTTTCCATTCCACACCATTTAATCAGGACTTCACACAGCAAATATGACAAAAAGTCACAGAAATGGTTCATATTTTCTCTGACTCTGGACAAACAGGGATGTAGCCTGGAACTAGTCTGACTGGCGGAGGGATACGACCACGAGGAGGTGATTCTAGTTCTTCTAGAGCCACAGACCATATTTTGTTCCTGTACGATAGCTCCAGGTTGCACAAGAGTGGGCTTAGCAGAGTTGACTGTCGCTGATCAGTCAGACACTGATGCTGTGACAACTGACGTTCATGTAGTTATATATATGATCATTTTCCAAGAAATACGGGCATTTCTCTGCATCTGCAAGCTTCTCCAGCAAAAGCAGATAAAGCCTGTGTCTCTGCGTCACTGTGATGATGTCCAAACACTATTATAACCACATAAAATCGTACCTGTCTCATACTTCAAACCGTAGTTTCTGCACTACACAGTGACCTTCAAATTTTTGTCTACAAAGGCAATTTTGCGGCGTAATTACTTCAGAAAGTCTTCCAGCGTCCATCCAGCCGGAGGGACTGAAGAGCTGAGTTAGCCTTATCAGCTTAACAGATAAGCTCCACGCTGAGCTCGACGAGGCAGCCGGGCGCCACGGGGGGAAACGAGCAGGTGCTGGAGGAGAGATACCCCCCCAAAGTTCATCATACCACACTGAACCTGAGATCACAGATGCAGGAAGAAAAATCCTGCCTTCACACACACATACACAAAAAAAAAAAAACCAAAACGATTGTGGCTGAGAATCCAAAGTGCAAAGTAAAAATGGAGGATGTTAATACCTGGAGACGTTTCTGAGAAGTTTCCCTCTCTGTGATGCTGCAACAAAAGCTTTACTGAGTCAAGCTCTCTGGACAGACGCTCGCTCACTACTGTTTGGAAAACAGACTGAAATTCAAGTATCTCGACAACTACTGGACAGATTCTAAATAAATGTTGTACAAGGATTCACGGTCCCCAGAGGATGAGTCCTATTCGATTCCTACATGTAAAATCTCACAAGTTCATAACAAGAGGCCTTTTAATCGAATGTCAACAGCCTCAACACTATTTTGAGGTTAAAGCATTGGGATAATAAATTACATTTGGGATTAAAAAGCTTTTTTCTGTAACGAAATCTCTCTCTTTTCCTGGAAAACATTCAAATGTTTTTGCTGACTCATCCTGCTCCTTACATATACAGAAGTTATCCAGTAAATCCAGTGAATTTGAAGTAAGTTTTACCCTGTTCACATATTCGGTTTCACATGGAAATACGGCACATTACGTCACATGGAAGCTGAAGTTACTCTAACTGGCATTTTGCTGGGATTTTAGCACTAACGTAGCATAGTAATGCTAATGGTAATGTCAGCATTCAACAAAAAAATTGTTAGATGCTAACCAGCTAACCTACTAAACATTATGCTGCTAGCAAATGTGAGAATGCCAAAGTTGTAGCATGCTACAATGCTAACTTTTACACAGAACTTGTACACCTGTTATAGGGCCTTAACTAATATTAAGGACATCTAGATTATGTTATTTTGGAGATTTTAGCAATATGAGAGATTGAATTGAAATAAAATGAAGGGAAGCATCTGAACTTTTGACATTAAAGACATACGTACATTTATCCAATCAAAAGTGGTTTAAGGAATTCGAAAGTGCGCTTGATTCTGTTAGCTTGTGGGTCGAAGTCGCTGGAGGGAAATCATAGGGATCTTTAAAAATGTGTATACAACACACGGTTGGTCAACTTGTAGTTAAGGTAAACAGTACTCTACAATGATATAGAGGAATATCGTTATCTTTATGATAACATAGGATTAGAAGGTTAATGGTAATGTTAGCATTCAACAGCAAAATTAACATGCTAACAGGCTAAGTTGCTAAACTTTCTGTTAGAGAGCAAAAATGTCTACAATAGCAGGTTAACATGTTAAATGCTAGCTGCATTGCTAAAATGCTAAATGCTAGCTGTTGACAACAAGTTCCTGCTGTGTTTTTAGCGATCTGCTGATTCCAATATTTTTCAGAGTCAGCATCGTTTAAATGCGACTGTTTTTAGGCAAAATAATCAGATTCATTTAAAATTAGCCGAATAAAAGATTTTGTTTTTCTACCCAAAATTTATATTTGTGGCAGCAGAGAATTCTTTGAATTCTTTATATAGTAAATATTTAAGAGTTAAATGTAAAGAAAATGTTTTGGTGTCTATGTGCTTTTACACTGTAATTATAACATTTTTTTCAACCTTTTTTCTGGCATTTTAATAGAGCAAAATATTAATAAAAAATAATTAATTAGCCTTAGATTTGATCATTTTCCTGCATGTTTCAACTGAATGGCTGTTTGTGAAGCTAAAAAATGGTACAAGATTATAACAAGCATGTTTATTGATTTGATTTATTCACACAATTCACATATTTTAATTAATAACTCTTGTTGTCTGCAGTTTCCTTGTTCCTATCATGACAAAGAAGCAGAAAACTAATATTTGTGTTTAAAACTGCAACAAGGCAAAACAACTTGAACCAGCTGTGGGCCTAGCATGTTGTTTTTATGCTGTTTATAGTTGGTTTTAGTTTGTTTCATTTTGGTTTTTGTGTTTCTGCATGTCCAGGTTGATGCTGGATTGTGTATTTTTGTTTGTTTGTTTGTCAGTTTTATGGTGAATATTTGGACACGTGTCATGTGCAGGTTGTTTTATGACAGCATTGTTTTCTGCGGTACAGCTTTGTATCTGAGGCTGTGGAGAAAGTTAATTAAAATAATCTTAGGATGGTTGTAAAATGCCATAAACACTGTAAACACCTTCAGTTTCAGTTCGCATTGGCGATAAATTCTGATACGTTTTCCTGTGTAGTCTCTAGTTTTCATTTTGGGTACAATATGTTGGGAGGGGAGGGGAGGTGGGGGTCGACCTAAAGCCCCTCTCTCCGTGCTTTAACCCCTCAGATCAGCTTATCGACAGGGACCCTCCCCCAAATCCCCTTCACCCCGACCCATCCTCACCCTGATGTCTCCCCTCTTTTCTAATCAGGAGACGCAGCCTGAAGCAGGAAGATTTCACCTCAATGTTTTATCATTAGAATGAAAAATAAAACATTTTCCTCTCGACCTTCATCAGCAGTGATGTTGCGTTCACACCTAAAAGCATGAAAACATCAGCGTAGCTTCACAGACTCAGCTGCACCTCTATGTGAAATGTGAGTCTGTGGCTCAGACACAAAAACAAACACAACTTCTCATGTGGCTGAATTCTGTCCTGAAATCTGCTCGGAAACAGTTTTCATCAAATTAACAATCATCAAAACGATGACTATTATTAATAGGGCTGAGTTAATATATTAAAAAGCTACAATTTTGACAACTGATCAATGCTTTTAGTAATTTTTCAAGCAAAGAAATCAAAAACATCGAAAACAATCTGGTAAATTAATTGATATTGAAAATAATCATTAGCTGCTGCCCTGATTTTGATAACTGACTAATTACTTAAATAATTTGTGCTGTAAAATCAATGGTTCCTGCTTCTGTGATGGGAGGATTCGGTGCTTGTCTCCGTTTTAAATCAGTGAACGTGGAATATTTTTTAGATTTTGGACTGTTGGTGTGAAAAAACAAGGAATTTAAAGACAGATTTCATTTTACAGTCTAAACCATTCATCAATTTATCACAAAAATAATCAAGAAATAAATCAATAATGAAAATAAACATTGGCTGCAGCCTTAAATATTGTAAATATCATGATTTGCCTGTAGAAGCCACAACACAAGGAAGGGTGTGTGGTTCATCACATAAGCAATAAATCAGAATATCCATGACGATGCAAAAAAAAAAAAAATTAACTGTTAATGATGAAGATGAAAATTATTATTCTTCATGCCATGTCTGGTGCCTGTGTGTGTGTGTGTGCGTGTGTGTGGGTGTGTGTGTGTGTGTGTGTGTCAGACACTGCAGTGTGTGTCTGCTGATTTAAGTGCACTGCGCGCCTCCCACACAGTGTCAGCCTGAGCATCATCCACTTTGCAGAATTTAACCTGAACGCTTCATTAAAACAAACTGCGTCCCTGCCGGTTCCACCCGGATTCACAACATCACTGTTCATAAACACCTTAGAAAATAAATAAATAAAACTATCACATAAACACTTGTAGGGAGTTAAACGTGGAGCTCAGCGGTGAGTTCATACTGATCTTATCTCCCTGTGATGTTTTCAAAAGTCTCCTAAGATTTCTCTGGAATTGATTTTCTCGCTTTTATTGTGAAATTCCCTGTTTAACTGACCGTGTCTCTGCAGCTGTCCGTGTTCATGCGTGGACGAAATAAAGAATGAGAATATGAACAGACTCACCGATCAGTGTGATGTGGAGCAGGCCCGGCATGTCTGCTGCAGTGCTCGGCGTCCCCCGCTCCCCTCCTCCTCCTCCTCGGCTCCGGATGGACAGATCTCACTGGGCGCTCTGGATGTGGATGGAGGTTCCTCCTCAGGAGATCGTCGTGCTCATGGCCGCCTGTCGTGTCCTGTGTGCGGGTTCACTGACCGGCTGTCCGTGACAGACAGACCAGGATCTGAAGATCTGCTGCTGCTGCTGCTGCTGCTGCTGCTGGTTCTGCACCACCGACGCTGGAAATACCCGCCTGGCAGCTGCTTGTTGTTCCCGCTTCAGACCGCTAGATGTCGCAGGCCCTGACTGATCCAGAGCTGCGTTCAGGTGCTCCTTGTAAATTGGTGCTCCTAACTTTTTATACCAAAAAAAAAGCTACTTACACAACAAGGACTTTGATTTTGCCAGGATCATTTTTCTAAGTTTCTTTTTTTCATCTGTATTAACACCCCGAGGGGCAGGTGATATTTTCCAGATGAAAGACACTTAGAAAAAAATCTGCCAACCTGTTTTTCTTTTTGTGAAAAAAAATATTTAAAAATTAGTTAAAATAAAAAAACAGTGGAAAAAAAATTATTATGTGGAAAAACGTTTTTTCCGTCTGTGACAAATGGCAAACTGCCTGTGACGTCACTCACTGATGTATGACACGTGATGTAAACTGTGTCACACACGAAGACTCATGATGAATAACGGCTCCTGGACCATTTGCACCTTCCCTCCATCACTTATGGACGGCTGCCACAGCTTCCAGTCAACCTGTCAGACTGATGCTCTGTCCTCACTGAGCTATGAAGGATTATTTTACATCTCTACTATAATTTATACTTGTTACTAAATAAGATTTATCCACCTCTTTATGATGCAAACTTGTCTTGTGACAGTGAAGTTCACCTGCACCTTCATTCACACCTGTATTCTATTTTTAATTTGTGAGTTACAGTTGATTGTAAATTGTTGAAATTAATGCAGTTTTAATGTGAAATAAAGTTTTTTGTGAAACTTTGCTAAACCAGGCAGTTGATTTCTGCAAGTAAAGTAGATACAACAAGGCGGGGAAATTTTACTCACCTAGTATTTCACTTACTGACTGCTCACAAAGCCAGGTTTCAGTTCAATGCAGTCATGTTGGTCTCTGGCATCCATCTTCCCAGTCACCATATGTCGGCAATCTTTATGTTACAACCCAGCTAGGGGAAAACGGAAGCAACATAAAACCAGGTGTTATTGGTAAATCAAATTTACTGATTTAATTTATTGCGTAACCAGGAGGGTAAATAAGTAAACAAAAATACAAACAAGGCTAGAGGATAACTGAAGTAGGGGAACAGGAGCCAACAAAGAGCCTAACTATGTGATTCTAACCAACCCAAAAACACAAGAAGCAGCACCCCTGTTCCTAATGTGTCCAACAGTCTTTTTCTAAGGGTGTGATGCACAATCAGAATTTTAAACCTAGCCCAGTCCCCAACAATCACTACCAGCATCTCAAACCAAATCACAAATTACACATAAATGTTCACAAAGGAGGTACAGAGGGGAGCTGCCTATCATGTCAGCCGCCACTAATGATGTGCAGCCGAGCTCTTAAACTCTCTTCCTCTGATGTTTAAACGGCGGCAGCTGTGGTGAGGACCGACAGGATCATTGCTGCACCAATAGGAGAAGCCGTGGAGTCGGAGGCTCCTCCTCTCTGCTCCGACAAGGATGCAGAGAGTCTAGACAGGGATAGATTTTAATATTAGCTACTGTCACATTTCATGCCAGTTGCCTTCGCTTGAGGGACGGGCTGAGGGACAACATCCACTTAGGAGACTGGAGCTGTCCCACTTCATACCATTGGCGCTGCCTGTAATGCGGCATCTTCTCTATAGAGGATCTTTGCTATGCACGGCCGCCTACACCGGCTACCTAACCGCAGCAGGCTCCTGGATACGCGGTACGAAGTCGCTGCTAACACAGTTAGCATTCATAGTTCAAGGTAAGCTTTATATCTTAGTGTTAAAATAATCTTAGTAGCTAATTGCAAACATGTCCACATTTGGTAAAAATCACATATATGAGGAGAAAGCTTGTAACATTAGCTGAAGTTACTGTGTGTAAGATAACTGTGAGGTGTAACCGCTTGTATTAAAACCACAGACCGAGGGAAAACATGTTATAACGTGTTTTAAAATGAGTTCCGCAAAGCGAAGGTGACGTCACCGACCTTAGTGTTAACAGAGACAGCGGGTTAATGTCGGTAAGTCACGGTCACTAAACGATCCCGTTATTACAGTGAACTGTCGTGTCTGGACGAGCTGTTAAAGACAGTCGTGTTTGTTCATATTAAGTTTGGTTCAGTGTTAGTCGGATAGTTTTCAGCTCTAGTTCATTTCATTATTGATGACTGAGCTAAAACATCTGTTGGAATGATTGTGTCTCTGTCAGAATAAAGAACATGACTGAGAGCTGAGAACCATCATGACATGTGAACCTGCACAATGACTCCAAACTCAGTATTAGTTTCTATTCTATTGTTATTTCATGTAAAATTTCAGCAGACTGTTTATTACAACTAAGCTGAGGGAATAATGTATTTTCAGATATCTGTGATCATCTAATCAGAGTGCTGTTTCTGTTGTCTTTTTCTCTAAACTCTACAATATGATATTGATCTGATTTCTCTCTATTATAATGTTTTTTTCCATCCAGCCAAGGTCTGGATCTTTGGGGACACCTACAACCTCTTGCAGTGATGATGGAGGCCCTGCACCACCTCCACCTGCAGAGTCCACACATGAAGATCTTCTCTTAAACATACACACAGTGTCTTATATGATAATATAGTATTTTTTAATGTAACACTTGTGGCCATAACATTGTTCAGTCTGATCAGCTCTGCTCTTCCTGGTTCCCTTCACCCTCACTGTCGTATTACACTCTCTGCCCCACGTCAGACATACAGTCACATGACCTTTGAACTCCACTGCAGCTGTAACAAACTGTCACTAGTTTAAAACATTACATTCATATTTCATAGTCCTCAGCCATTATAGTTAATATCAGTGTGCTGTTCCAACAGCATCACTTATTTAGAGGGAGATTGTTACTGGAGCAAATAAATATTAACTGTCTCACACATTAGGACTCATGATGAATAATGATTATACTTGTTACTAAAGATTCTGTTGCTGTTGATTCAACTACTTCTTTTTATTAAACAAACTTACATATGACAGTGAAATTCAGCTTTAACTTCATCCACAACTATTTTTTGATTTTAAATAGTTGATTGTAAATTGTGCACTACAGTATTTAATTAATCCATTTATTATTCTTTTATACATGTTTCCAGTGTTGTAAATTGTTTAAATTAATGTACTTTATAATGTCCAATAAAGTTATTTATGAAGCTGCTTTAACTTTGTTGATGGTTTTTATAAAACACATCTGGTATGAATTTTCACAATAGTAACACGTACAGCATTGTGTGACTATTTCTGTGTTAGCTTTAATCAACAACATAAATACTAGAAATATTTAAATGTCCGACAACACTGACAATGAAAGATCAAGAAACATGCTGATGTTAATTAGTAAATACTTTCACCTGTGGAGGTGGTGACAGTGCTGGAGATGATCCATCACTCAATCAGTTTAATATTTATAAATTCTGTTCTTAAAAGTGTTGCTACCATCGCCTGTAACAAATTAAGTGACAAGTAGGGTAATTTACCCGTAGACTTCAATACGATCAGACTTCTTTTTGCAACCAGTTGAGTCGCCCCCTGATGGTCATTCGATAGAATGCACTTCCGCATTGGCTTCATTTTCCAAACCCGGAGTCGACGTCCTTTTATATGTCTATGGTCTGTGACAACAATCCCTGAGAAGCAAGAGAAATAATCTTTTTTTCCAATTTTTTTTGTCTATGAAAACGACCCCGAGTGAGTGTGAAGTGGGAGACGATAGTTTTTTAAAAACTTCCCTCTGGAGTGTGTTTATACAAATTTTGAAAAACAACCCTGGCAAAAAAAATTCTATTTCCTTTCAGGGTTTCTGTAGTAAACTGTTGGGAAAATAAGATTAACATGAGCAGAATATACTGTACATTAAATATCAACAATTAGGCTATCTAAAATATATTTTGACACATCAGTAAACTACAGGTAGTTTGAAATTAACGCATTACACTTCAGTTGTTCATGTGTTTTTTAATGTAAAAAAGTGAATAAATCAGAAATTTGGAGCATAAAATGTAAACACACAAGGATTCAGAAATGTATTAAATTCAATGTACCTTCCTTTCCACCCGTGATTACGGGCGTGTACTTTGCTTCTTGTTGCATTACATGATCCATGCTGTTCAAAAACAGCAGTTAAGTGTTAAAACATTATGAAATTTACCAAAAAAACCCACTTCCCTTCTGCCCTGGTTGTGAATTTGGTTAAACTCCTGCATCAACGTTTTCTACCTCCAGTCGAGACACTTGGCTGCTAAGACTTTAGACAGTCAGCAGAAATGGAAAGAGCTGCGACGCTGCAGAGAAAACAATTAAATGGGTTTCATAAGAAGGCAGACGGAGATCTGGACTAAACTCCCTGTGGAGAAAATAAGGAGACAGGAGAGGATGTTTAACAAACACAAGTTTAATATCAAAACACACCTACAATCCAACTGTAGAAACATCACATGGGTTTGTTTTAACCTCTTTAAGTACTTTGAGGTTTTTTTTTTCTAATCATCTGACATTAAAACCTGCATTTCTCTCAAGAAAGGTTTGAAATACAAAACTGAGTCAGTGAAACTTCCTGTACCGTCACACCAGCTGCTGACAGAGGAACCACAGGTGAAACAATAAACCCTTTTTTCTACAATAACACAGACATAAACATGTACATCTATTTACAATCAGCCCCACCTGAGGGCACACAGACAGGAAACACACAGAGGGAAGATCAGCTGATTGTTCCTGAGACCTGAAGAGTTGGATTCTGATTTTTATTCCACATTTCTCTAAAGAAACTCACTTTCATCAGGGTTGTTAAAGCAAACGCTGTCTGCGACTTTAGAATCAGACTCTTTTCTGAATGTGCATCTTCTCTGTCAGTTATTTATTTCTGGTCAGTACAGACTGATGTTTCCAGTGGTGTGTGTGTGTGTGTGTGTGTGTGTGTGTGTGTGTGTGTGTGTGTGTGTGTGTGTGTGTGTGTGTGTTTCCTTCCATCAGTTCAGACCCAAAGGTGACTCCGTTCAACATGATGAGAACCCCAAGCTCTTTTCTTTTCTTTACACCGATGACCCACTTTGGGAAAGAAATAGAGTTCATGAAGTAGTATTTTAGGGAGGGGGAGCAGGAGGAGGTCGGGGAGGAGCAGACTCTTAGAACTGCTGCAGGATCAGTTTCTTCTTGCCGTCGTGGCTGAACTTGTTTGAGCGGAAAAGGTCGCTGTCGTAGAACGCCGTCAGGTTGTGGATGTTGATCTGTCTCGCCTGGAGGAGGAAGAGGAGGGAGGAGGAACATGATTAGATCTCTTTTCATACAGGTTAGTGCTTCACAGACTGATGAGCTAATAAGAAAAAGACAAATCAAATACGAGATAAGATAAAATATATTTAAAAAGCTATAACGTTAGCAAACAAATAAAATTAAGAAAAGACAAAACAGAATAAAAGACAGTGATAAAAACAGATAAAATAGAATCAATAATTAAATATTTATACTCAGATGTATTTTTCTTCATCATCTCAGAGTTGCACGTTTCAGACATGACAACAGACGTGAACACTGAGGAAAGCAGCTTCACAGACGCTACGTGACGGAGAAGCTGATCTCTCGTTACCTTGTCGTGCAGGTCTTTCTCCGCCACCTCGACGGTGTCGTTCTGGACTCCGTAGCGGTTCCTCTGATAGGACACCTGCTCCGCCACCAGCTGTTTGAGGATGAAGAGCAACAGCTCGTTGTTGTCTCTGCGGAAGGCGAGGTAACGAGCGAACGTCTGGACGGAAACACAGAGTTAAAGAACATCAGATTAATGAAAAACCATGGATCATGTTTCTCATTATTTAGAGGCTTTTAACAGAGTCACGACGTGTTTTAACCACCGACGCCACGTAGAGTTACTTTAATAATAAGTCAGGATATTCTTTACATGTTTTAGTGAGTTGGATTCTGTTATGATCTTTTTAGCTTTGTTATTCCATATTTTGAAGTAGGATTTTTTTCTGTGAAGCCACGAACCTTCCTCATGCTCCTCATCACGCTGAACTTCTGCGTGTCGATGAAGCTCTCCAGCATCACCCTGATGGCCATGTTGACGTCGTCCTCCAGCACGTAATCCCTCAGGTGCATCTTGGCGTGGGCCTCGGCCATGCGGATCATGGACTCGATATGACGCACCGTGATGGGGATGCTGCCTGTGGCCTGTTCGTGACACCGAAACCAGCATTAAAATTCCAGACTGCCATTGAACGCAGCGGCAAACCACTTTCCGGAGATTTGACAACATGTTTGAGAGTCTCTGAGAGGAGGGAACGTTCAGACTCACCATCGACTCTTTGCGGAGGTCGCTGTAGATGCGAGCCACTTTGTCCTGGTCCATCTGGTTCAGTTTGGGATGAACCTGCAGACACAAGAAAATAAAATATTTATGGAAACACAATAATAAAACTGATTTGGCCTCATTTTCCCACTTAAAACGCTTCCACTTTATATTTTATTGGTTTAAATTGAACTGTTGCATCTAAACTCAAGGAGGCTCAAAACCATCAAGTTCATTTTCAAAAAGCTGCATCATCATAAAACAGATCTGGACTCCAGTCACATAGAAAGTATAAATTTAAAGTTTTGGTTGGTTAAAACAGCAGGTGTCTGATCTTAAAGCCACACTGGTCACACGATCATGATCATGTGACTTCAGCAGCACAAGAGACAAACAGGAAACCTCTTAAACGTGACTGTGTGTGTGAGCGGCGTGTTCGTACCCGCTCCTTGGCGTAGATGATGTACTTCCTCAGCAGCTCCTGGGGGATCGGCGGCACGTCGGACGAGTTGGGCAGAACCACCTCCTCTAAGGCCACGCCCCCTTCTTTGTGGCTGGGGTGGTGCTTGATGTGGGAGCCGACCACGAAGCGCGCCAACATCTCATCCTGGTCGGGGGGAGACAAAGAACGAATTACAAATGGAAACTACTTTATTCCTCAGACTTGGAAAACTCATTTTTATATTTAAATTCACTCTTGAGGACAGAATCTAAGCGGCTGTATTAAACGTGGATTCACACTTCTTGGGATCCGTTTAAAATTCAAGAGATTTGGTTTGATATAAAACAGCTATCAGATATATTGGGGGTCAAATTTAATTTCAAACCATCAAATGTGTTTATTTCGTAATCAGGACGTAAATGTACGTTTGAGGATGTTAGAAAATCTAAATTAAATCCATAATAAAAAGAGAAGGGTGTGTGTGTGTGTGGGTGTGTGGGTGTGTAGGTGTGTGTGTGTTTGTGTGTGTGTGTGTGTGTGTGTGTGTGTGTAGGTGTGTATAGGTGTGTGTGTGTGTGTGTGTGTGTAGGTGTGTATAGGTGTGTGTGCGTGTGTGTGTGTGTGTGTGTGTGTGGGTGTGTGTAGGTGTGTAGGTGTGTGTGGGTGTGTAGGTGTGTGTGGGTGTGTGTAGGTGTGTGTGGGTGTGTGTGGGTGTGTGTGGGTGTGTGTGGGTGTGTGTAGGTGTGTAGGTGTGTGTGGTGTGTAGGTGTGTAGGTGTGTGTGGGTGTGTGTGTACCTGCACGGGGTCGATTGTGTCTCGGACGACGCACAACACGTCAAAACGCGACACGATTGGCTCCGTCAGGTCGACGTTCTCGGCGAAGGTCAGGGAGGGGTCGTACCTGCCGCCTGCAAGAAAACACCAGCAGCTGTTTATCAGAACAACAGGAGCACACAGAAATATAAACATTATATTCATGTACAAACAAATTTACATTAAAGTTATCAATGAATCTGACTCCTTCATTGACGAGACGCTCGGTCTATAAATGTTCTTCTGTCAGAAACCTCGGTGACGTTCGACTCTACCTTCCACCTCAGACTCACTGTCAGAATTGGTTTACTTTGAAGTTTTAAGGTCATTGAATGCATCACACACACACTTTATTTTCTTCACACAAACCAGAAAAACCCACAGAATCGTCTTTACAGTCGCTTCTGAAAACCGCTTTTATCAGAAAGATTTTCTTATGATCTTTATTGACTCAGTTATATTTGTTTTTAAACGTCTGTGTGACTCGGTGAATTTCTTCTCCTTTTTGCTTTTATTATCAATGTATAAATGTAGAAATGGTTGTATCAAGTTCACCATCACATGAAAACAGAAAAGACAAAAACAAACCTTCACATCTGAGAAGCTGAAGGTATTTAAATATTTGTTAGGTGACTAATTAACCATTAATCATGCCGGATCACTACATTAAAGAGGCTCAGCATGAACATGATACAAGGATTGCCGTCATCTGCTGAGCTATTTTAAATATCGCTATATTTTAATATATTATATATATATTTAATATTTTAATATTCAAGTGAAATATTCTTTTTGTGTTCTTTTGATCTGGAGCAACACTCATTTGTTTTGTATATTTTGCAGAATGAAATAAAGGCTTTCAAGTCGAGTCTACATCAGATTCCCACCGACACCTGAACGCACCACGCTGCTCATGGCTTGTACAGGAACCAGCAGTGATGTAAGAACGTGTCATCTGTACTTTAAGGGATCAAGTAAAACGATTTTGAATGATGTGAATCAAAGCGAGCGCCGCGCGTACCGATGGGGTTGGAGGCGGCGATGACGGTGCACCTGGCCTGCAGCGAGGTGACGATGCCGGCCTTAGAGATGGAGATGCTCTGCTGCTCCATGGCCTCGTGGATACTCGTCCTGTCTGCGTCGTTCATCTGGAGCACACGGTCGGGTTAGACACCTGCTTTTACTTTTTAAATTAAATCTTCGGCTTTAGTTCCTGCCGCGCCTCGCTCACCTTATCGAACTCGTCGATCAGACAGACGCCGCGGTCGGCCAGCACCAGCGCTCCGGCCTCCAGCGTCCACTCGCGGCTGACCGGGTGTCTCTGCACGTAGGCGGTCAAACCGACGGCAGAGGCGCCCTGACCGGTGGTGAACACCGCACGACTCGCCACCTTCTCCACGTACCTGCAGAGGAAATGACGTCATCATTCAGATTCTGGGTTTTCACTGTTATTTTACACCGACTTCAATCCACCGGCAGCTGAAGGCTGAAAGACACTTTAAACAGAAATCACCTGCGGATGTTTGACCCACCGGATTCATTCAGAAATAAATTGCATCTATTTTTAATTTGATCTTAGTTTTCTACAAAGGCACGGGCGTCGAAACCCGGTACTGAACGGGCCCGGGGCTACATTAAAGACCGGAGTATCTATAAGTAAATATCGGTTCTGCTCTCGGTACTGGAGAAATTAAGAATAAATCTCTCTTCATCTTAATTGAGTGCATATGAGAAAATAAGCAATGTTAATTCTGTCTTTAATTTTTTTTTTTTCTCTTACAAAATAACAAGAAGTACCGATAAGAGTACCGTTAAATTACCGGATCGATAAGTGGTATCGACAAAAGTAGCTGTATCGTTAACGATGCCCTTCCCTCGTTCTACATTGTTCATAACTGATGTGATTAAACCCTGCAACACTTCAACTATAAATTATATATATTTCAATTTAAACCCATTGCACGAGGACGAGTTCGTCTCTCATCACTGTCAGTTTAATTACTTTCTCTATTTGTATATTTGTTTACAACCTGAGCTGCGACATTAAGCTGCTGCTAATTGTTGGTTTTTACACATAAATGTTTCTATACGTGTATTTACATTCACCTGTTTTTAGCTGTACATCTACATCCTGTGGTACTGAGAGGAAACCTGATACCGACAGGTGTTCCTATTATTTGGTACATGTGTACGTACTTGAGGAACTGGGACTTGGCTGTTCCCGGGTCTCCGCACAGCAGCACGTTGATGTCTCCACGCACCTTATGTTTACCACCTGGGAGAGAGAGAGGGGGCGGGGTTATAGGACGAGTGGGAGGAGACACACACAAACACTGGGATGAATGATTGATATTTTCTAACCAGCAACTATATGACATTAAAGCACATTAGGAGAAAGCAGCTGAAGTCAGACGTTCGTACCTGGATTCTTGGGCTCTCCTCCGAACAGCGACAGCGACAGAGCTCTCTTGATGTCCTCGTGGCCGTAGATGGACGGAGCCATGCTGGCGAAGATCTGCAGACAGGAAACCAGTCAGAAAACATCCGTACAGCAGAGACCTGAAGCCAGGTGCACCAAGCATCTTAAGTCCAACTTTAGGTTTCCTTAAAAACTGTTGCACGAAACGGCTTCTCATTACAGTCTTCTCCTTAAAGTTCCTTATAATGTTCACTCAAATATTTAAGGTTTTTCTCCTCGTCTTCGTTTTACACTTAAAGTCAGTGAAGTAAAGTTTTCTTCTGGCCAACTGAGTGAGACGATAACCATCACAACAGCAAACAAACGGTCTCCATGGAAACTGTAGAAGTTTACAACCTTAAGTAACTCCCTCAGCTAAGGACGAATCAAATCTTAAGTAGAAAACTAATGTCTGCTCAAGTTAAAAAGATGAAACTCGGATATAATTTCATCATCTTTTCTCAGTTTAAAAATGTTCTTACTCTTTTCTCTCGTCTTGTGACAGACAATAAAACCTTTTCTTATTACTAATTTTGTGGGAATAAAAACACCTTTGACCGGAGGAGGACGTGTCGTCTGCGCCGACTTTAAAGATGAGATTAGATTTAATGTTTCTGATTTATTCGACAGACTTTTGCAATTTTAGTCCTTGAACTTTTACTCGTGTATGAAACGTCTGTGTCCGACTCCTCACCCGCTCTCCGATGCGCTCGTCCTTGGACAGGGCGACGATGGCCTTGACGTCTTCGTCCGTCAGCTCGGCCACGGCGACGCCCTCGTCTCGCCGGGTGACGTGATTGGCCAGGATCACGGTGGCGAACACCGGGAAGCCGTTCGCCATGTTCAGAGAGCCGTCGTAGTTGTTGTGGTAGATGCCCGTCAGCTCCTGAGAGAGAGAGAGAGAGAGAGAGAGAGAGAGAGAGAGAGAGAGAGAGAGAGAACTCTTATTTTCCACTGAGGTGAAGATTCAAACATCTGCTGATGAAAAAGTAAAGTCACACTTTTAACTTTTTAAAAAACAGACTCACGATCTCGTCTCCGGGCTTACAGCTGTCCACCAGGTCGGCCAGCAGGATGGCGTCTTTAGAGCGCGGGAGGCGGCCGGCGGCCACTTTACCAGGACTCTCCTGGATGGTGATTCTCTGGTAGTTCTGGTACACCGTCTCCTCCATGTTGATCTCGAAGGGCCCCAGGGACTGACACTCGGGACAGGAGCCCGGCTTCACCTCCTGGTTCTGGGACTGGAAGAACGGCCCCAGCACGAAGTTACACTTGTTACAGTTGTACTTGACCATGCCGAGCTGGGGGAGGACGCCGGTGCAGCTGCTCACCACGCCGCTGGTCCGGATCAGCTGGTTCAGGTGGAGCTGCCTGGAGAGGAGGAGGAGGAGGAGAAGAGGAGGATGAAGCGTTTGTAAAGAGAAGAAAAGCTGAATCTGAAAACGCTGCAGTTGGCACACAGCATAGATGTCCATGGTGCCACAGAGGGAAGCAGACAGAGAGGGACCTGACACTTCCTGCAATAAACAGCTGTCCTCACTCTTGAGACGCCGACATCATGGCACCTCTTACTGAAGCGCCTGAGTCTTAATCCTTCACTGTCGTAGAAGGCGGGCATGCAGGTGGTAGTGGGGGGGTCACTTCTCTGAACAGGAGTTTGTCCTTCCTACTCCACCGCAAATCTCCCCCCTCAGCCTCTTTGGGCAGATCATCCTTCAGAGTCTGCGGAAAACCAACACGATTTCTCCTGAACGTCCCTCAACAGCCGATGTTCCTCTTGGCCAAGTCCTGGAGGAGGGTGGGGCTAAAAATGATCCATATACACGGTGTAGCCCCCACCGAGCAGAGGAAATGGCAAAAGGTGCATCAGCGCCGTGCAGCTGAGGCCCTGGACTGTGGCGGAGTCACTTTTCCCTGTGGACATCAAAAAGTTCCACGTGTAGGACGCCACAGAGCCGGTAGAGCCCCGACTGAGCTCCGGAGGTCACATTATATGTTCACATTATAAAATATGATGCGACCAAACCAACATATAATAGTATTTTAAATTAGCTCCACCTCAACATTAAAACGTTTTTCAGCAACAGTAATTAAATAATACAACAACACTGGAGCCGGCCAGTCTGCATTAGACAGGACAGATGTTGTACACACGCAGCAGACAGATGTGGTGAAAGTAAAGTATCACCTGAGGGAGCGGATCTCCTCGACCAGCGGCAGGTTGCAGATGCGGACGTGGATCTCGTGGGCGATGCGGTCGTATTTCGGGTACATGGCGAGCACCACCTCTTTAGCCGCTTCATCAAACACCTGATGAAAGGACGGAGACACGTGCAGGTTTGTTTTCATGGATCTTACATTTGATTTAGGTCATTAAGACAAACTGTTGTTCGGTTCAGCTGGTTCAGACTTTTACAAACGAACCAAGAGGAGGAACAGCTGATTTTTAAAGCACCTTTAATGGTTTGTAGTCAAAAACAGGAAGTTCTCAGAGGGAAGGATTTGGAAAAATAGGAATAATAATTTGGAATAATACATTTAAAATTGTCTCCTCTTCACTGTGTGTATGAATAAATAAATAAAATCACCTTCAACATCTCAGTCGGAGCCTCAGGCAAGAAATAGGCCAAAACATGCTCTCTGGCTGCGAGGTCTTCATAGTTCACAACCAGACTCTCCTTATTCTCTGGAATGACAGATCAGATCCGAACCAGACATCAGTCACGTGTCCACGACAAAGATTTATTTAAGTGTCCTTACATTTCAAGAGCTGAGCTACCTTTGCACATGTCGCTGATCTTCTCCTTGAAGACGTTGTGGCCGTTTTCGTCCACGTGGGTCCGCAGGAAGTTCTTGAAGCGGTTGTAGATTTCCAGCCTGGGAGCCGCCATGGAAACCCACTCCCTCACCGTGTGGCCCTGCAGGGCGGGAAAATATCGTTAAGAGTCTCTACCGCAGCTGGAACCTGAAACGCTGCATCATCATTATTTTATTACACCAGCAGCATCACAAACCTTCATGTCCTCCAGGTTCTCGATGCTCTCTATCATTTCCTCCTCCTCTCCGTCGACGCCCTCTGCTGCCCGCTCAGCCAGTCGCCTTCGCCGAGCCGCCGGGCGCTCGTCATCCTCATCTTCACTGTCTGGATAACGGCAAAATAAAAAAAAGTTATTTATTCTCGCCCTCACACCTGTCTGCTGAGAGATAGCATCAGGCTACAACTTTAGCTTTCTTTTAAACTTATATTTGTTTACATTTTGGTGAATTAAAAACATCAAAACTTGTCGATTTAGCCATTAGCTGCTCCTGTTTCTGATGCATCATCATCAGATCATCAGATCACACTGATACTGGAGAAAACTTAAAAATGGGATGATCCTCCGGCAGGTTCTGCAGTTATAAACAGTCTTGTTTCTATCATTTCTAGGTGGATCTTCTGTCCTCAGTCACTTTAAATACATAAATATTCCCCTCACCGTAGAGCAGTCCTCTCCTCAGCCGCCCGCTGATCCCCTGCTCCCTGTCCCTCCTCCTCATGGCCTCCTCGGCGGCGGCTCGGGCTCCAGGCGACATTTCCGACAGATCCTCGTCATCCAGGTCCAAACCCTCCGCCTCGTACTGATCCAGCGCCGGGATGGCACGGTAATCCCTGAACAGAGAGAGGAGTTCATCTGGTATCTGAACAAAAAACTTAATATGATATTTGCAATTTAGAACAAATCCATCGCCCGTCCTCACCTCTCCATCCCGTCCCCGATCAGCTCCTCCCCGTCTCCGTCCTCCTCCTCCTCTCCGGGCAGGGTCGCGTCCCCCAGCAGCCCCTCCGACTCATCCTCGAAGGGCGGCAGGTCTCGTCCGGGGCTGGACGTCAGGTCTCCTCTCCTGGAGGCTCGGCTGGGGCTGGTGGCCATGTGGAACGACTCAGAGGAATCCTGATGAAAATAAACACATTACTCTTTTTTTAATTTTTATTTCAAAACCAGTCTTTTCAAATTAAAAGTATGATTCTAGTTTTTTTGTTGATTTTATTTTAATTGAATTTACAGGTTTTTTTTTTAATCTTTATTTATTATAACTAATTGTATTTAGCTTTTTTTGGTTTTTTTTTTGTTTTTTTAAATCGAAACCCTTTTAGTGTCTTTGTTTTTGTCAAAATGCAAGTCATAAGAATTTACAGACAAGAACTTACATTGACTTCCTGGCTTTAAAAAAGATCAATAACTGTTTTTATTTTGTGTTTCATTAACTAAAATTCAACATGTTTGTATCTTTAAATGCAGATGATTCATTGAGAACATGGAACCATTGTTATTTATGGTGGAAAATAACTAAGTAAATTTTCTCAAGTACTGTAAGTACAGTTTTGAGGTAATTTCACTTTATTTACGCATTTTTATATGATGCTATTTAACAGATTTACTTGTCCTCATATAAAGATAAATATTTCGACAGTTGCTAATTACATTGCAGATTAAGACTTTACATTAAAACCAAATGTTCAGATTATAAAATATGAGGCAACAAACCCAGTGTACAAGAATCAACATTAAAACGTTTACGAATAAGCAATAGTAATAAAATAATATAATAATATAACACTCAAACTGCCCATTCTGCAAAATGTGAAGTACTTTTTAAAGTTATAGTATTTCTTATATTTCATAATAAAGGCTGAACTGACAGTCATCCACAAAGTTACCAACTAACTTTAAAAAGGGCCTCAAAGGTCATTTTACCTTCTCAATAGCATCTTTTCATTAGAAATATTTGTGTTTCCTGTTTGTCTTTAGAGTTGTTTTACTCTCTCTCTTTAACGTGGTTAAATCCCTGAGAAAAACGTGCCATGATAACAGAAAGAGATGCAAGAAACTGTAATAACAACAACAACAACAACAACAGTAATAATACTGGCAGCTGCTGCTGTAATAATGTAAGATGGAGAATTATAATTAGTCACCGACTCAATAACAGTAAAGGTCGCCACATGAGAAGCTCTTTTCTACATTAGACACATTTTGCTGGTGGTTTAAACATGTTTCGTGTGTCTTATCTGTTATTCTCTAATATCTATTCAATTTCTAATTTATTTGCTTTTGATCCACAGGCGTTTGAACCATAGATTTTAAATGAATAGATCTGAACTGGCACTTTGCCTTTGTTTAACTTAGCAGGACAAAGCTCTGACAGCCACATGGCAGGTCTGCTTTTCTTTAACAACGAGAACATAATCAAAACATATGCAACAGATAAACGTCAGACTGAGCAGATTTAAACTTTTCAAGCGTTTTAAAGCTTTTTAATTCAGTTTTCTGACAGAAACAGTCTGACTTTCACCCCCCGTCGTCCATTGTTTTGTCGCAATAAAACTACGAACGTCAAATGTTATTCACTATAACAACTACAAACACATATTATCTGTATTATTTAACTTGTTGCTCCTTCAGTTGACAAATTAAAACAAGAATCGACTCTTTTTCTCCGTTTTTTTTATTGTTTTCACTCACCGCCATCGCTGCGCGTCTGTCTGTCTCTGCCTCTTGTGTGGAAACTTCTTCTTCCTGCCGGGAGTCGCTTTTCGCGCGAAACGTACCACGTGATACTCAAAGCCCGCGAAAAGTAATGAATATTCGATTAAGACGCTGACGTTCTGCCTCCCGGTTGGCCAGTCCCCTGTAAAGAGGCGGGGACTTAGAGAACAGTGCGTTTGGTTCTATTCGCGCGCTCAGTGAGGCTCGTTCAGCCAGTGTCACAGTGACGCCAAAGAATTAAAGCGGTGCGTGCTGCTACTGTGAAACAAACGCACCCTTCTCTGACCGAGAGCGCAGGGGCAGAGTTTGTGACGTAATTTTTTTCCCGGGAACGTTTGGGCCGCATTCAAATCCACTCATGGCCTCACTTCACTGAGAGGAAACGGCTCAAACAGTTTCTCCTGTTCTTCTGCGTTTTAAAAACAAAATGAATCAACAAACATTTCAAGACAAACATACAGACACCGTACATATACACATATATATATATATATATAATATATATATATATAAATATAAAATTCCAAAGCAGCAGTAGCTTATATCAGTGGTTCACAACCTTTTTGAGTCACAACCCAGAGAACGATCAAGTACACTTTCCTGCTCTGATTAATAAATGCATGGAATATTTCTGGTCTTAAACCTGATTTTAATTTGAAATGCTGAGTAGATATATGCAGGACCAGTGATGTCACAAGGAAAGTAATAAAGCATTTCCTTAATCTCGTATCTTAATAGGCATTAAAAATTGGAATTGTAAAAAAAATTCATAAATGGACGATTAATTCATCAATAAATACTAAAGATTTAAAAATTGATTTACAAAAACAACATAAAACTTTCATTGAAAAATGGGAATACACACCAGGAATCCCTCTTCAATTTCCATTTCCTTTTTCCAGCTGCTTTTCCTTTTCCTATTAGCTAATTGATTAGCTTAGTCATTTAGCTTATTCATGAATTAATAAATGTATTACTAAATGGTTTATTTAATGAGAGTTTTATGCTTTTTTTGTAAATCCATTTTTAAATCTGAAGTATTTATTGATAGATTATAAGTTAATTTATAAATTCTTTTTACGATTCCTATTTTTAATGTGTATTAAAATATGAAATTAGGGAAATGCTTTATTATTTGTCCTGTGACATCACTGTTCATCCCTGATATGCAATGTGATATAATATTATTAACTTACATTGTCTGATATTTCAAAACAGACAGCAGGACTAAACCAACACCTCAGGTTTAATAATCATCATTTATGACATGTTCACTCATTCATCAAATACAGTATAGCATCGTCCCTTTCAAACCCTGCACTTTAATATCTGTAACAAAACAAAACATTCATATTTACAGTATCAAAAACAGAAGATCTCCTCTTTATTCTCAAATAATAATTTAAAAAAAAAAAAAAGAAAAGAAAAAAATTTAAATCTTTTTGCAAAGTTTTCAGTCTAGCAAATAAATAAATATCACAAATTACTTTTTCACTCATTGGTATCAAAATGGCCTCATCAACCTTCTGCTGAAACAGATGAGTGGTTTAATAAACACAAATCACAAAGAAAGCAACTGTAATCTATGTTTGAGTTTGACAGTTAATATGATTTCATACAGGACTTTTGTCTTTGCTTAGTCAGATTTTACATGGAGGTCGATATATGAGTATTTTCCGAAATTTGTTGTTACTTAAATCATCATTTTCACATGGAGACTTCATATCAATGTCCACTTCATTAGGTAAACCTGTACAATCTAATACAACTGATCTGTCATAAAGTCCACTTTTATGTATATATATATTTTTTTTTAATTTTTTTTAATGTTTTTGACACTGTCCTCGGTGAAAAAGGTAAATTATATATTTATTACTGAGGTCACAGCCTTCAACATGAGGGGCAGAATATTAGAAACACCTCCTGATATAATGCAGTCCAGCACAACTTTAACTGACAATGATATAAAAGCAGACTTTATGAGATTAACAGTTGTACTGGATTGCATAAGATCAGTGACCACAGAGTAACATAAAATAACATCACATATGTATATGCAGAAAACAATCTTTAAGTTGCTATGACAACACTTCTGAGTGTTTAAGGCTTATTTTAGGGAGGATTTTGAAGTAGTAGTTTTTTTTTGTTGTTGTTTTTTTGGCATGATTTTCTGAGGAGAGAAGTGATCAAATATCACACGCAAAGATGGGAAAACATTAGAGACAGCTTGTCCCAAATCCAAACTACAGACTAACTCTGAGCATGGTTTGAGTATGTAACGTGTTCACACTGGAGATGTGACAAAATCATGTGTATTCAAAATGGTCAGATACCAGGGCAGATGATTTCTAGGTGCTGTTGATCGACACTTTCTCCCAAGAGGAAATAGTAGAGCTGCTCACAACTGTCAAAAAGGAAATCAAAATAAACAGCAGTCGGTGGCGAGACAGATGTTTCTGGTGGAGACCAAAAACAGAGCTAAAAGAGCGGGAATATACTGGCAGTGAGTTGTAGTGTGTGGTTTGGATTTGAGACACACTCCACCGGCAAAAAGTGTTTTAGTTGCATTTGTATAAAGTTGCAGAGGATGGCAGGTATGAGCTTGACTTGAACATAATAAACTTTAAGAAAACGTTTGACATTTTAGGAAATAAAAAAAGATTATCTGCTTTCTGGTGTAAGTTTTGAGCTTGTAACAACAGAGAAAACACAGTGACATGAAACTTTACTGTTTAGCTTGTTGCCACGTTATGAGCCCAAACTTTCCTTACTGACTGAAACTGTGGCCTTTGTGAAAACTTCTTATCAAGCTGTAGTTTTGACATGTAGCAAACACAAGGCCACTGCAGCAGCGGTTTGTTTTACTTGGTACAAAAAAATAAAATAAAGTCTCCACAGATCCTGAACGTGAGCACTTCAGTTGTTTAAAACATTCACTGTTGTCTTTGTCCGACGTGCTCCATCTTAGTAGAAAAACAAACTGTCCGGGGTTGAGTGAAGCGTTCACCGTCCCACTTAGTGTCATGTTGTATGTACCATAATGAGGTTAGTACTGGTTTGAGTGAGATGCAACACTGATCATGTGATGTTAATTAATGAGCAGAGAGTGTAAAATAAACCGAGTGAAAGGCAAACAGTAAGAAAGCGGTGAGAGAGATAAAGACAAAGAGATGAACGGACATTTGTAGGACTCCTTAAGGAACTCTTTTCCTCTTCCTCTTTCCCGCCACTATGGAAACCAGTGTCAACACAAAGGTGATCAAATAAACATGAAACACAAATGATAAATGTGAGTGGGACAGCTGGAGACTATCAGGAGTCATCACATCAGCGGGAATTTTCCCAGTTTTAGGATTTTTCTGGGTGTTGAAAGAGGAAAAAGACTTCAAAATAAAATCCTTCTAGAGGGACACTGCATGAGAGTTGGTACTTCAAAATAAAAGCTCTCCATGATGGATGTTGCAGGATAAACAGAGTGTCAAAATAAAACTCTTCTAGAATGGCCGCAAGGAAGAAGGAGGCTTCAAAATAAAAGCAGCCCCCACAGGCAAAGGTTCCCAGTTGGAGCGAGGCTTCAAAATAAGAGCCCTTCAGAAGAGAATGTGAAAAGAGGATAATGATGTTGAGTTGCTGTCTCACACGGCAGGAGTCGGATTTCTACATCTGCAACATCTGCATGTGTGTGTCGTGTGTGATGTCGTTCTCTCGTTTGCATATGAAGTTGTACCAGACACACGTTCTGTGTTAATGTTCGTCTGTGAAAGACTTTATCCTCCTCGATTTGTGTTCGTTCGCTTTGAGGAAGAGTGAGACCTCGAACAGTTTGTCACTACCTGACAGAGACTGTAGGAGTGTGTGTCTGTGTGTGTGTGTGTTTTATTTAAGAACTAGTGTCGCCTCAGAGCCATCTTTCCTCTTCAGGTACAGGCCGTAGGTGAGGTGGTGCTCTCTCCTCAAGAAGGCGTAGAAATAATCAGACACCAGCAGGATCTGAGGGGAAATACAGATAATTAGGACACTGACGATTTCACTCACTGAACGATTAATGACAGGAACTGAGGAGAAACTCTTAATTAATTACATTTTAATAATCAATCAATCATCAACCATAAAGAAGGATGAATTTAAAAACAAACAGAATCACACATAACTGTTGTAATTCTTTAATTGAATTGAATTCCCCCCCCAGCGCCCGTCCAGACTGTCCTACCTGAGCCACGTTGAACAGCAGAGTTATGGCGTAGTAGAAGTTGGAGTTGGCGCTGCCGGCGTAGATCCAGAGGTGCCAGAGAACCGGGAACAGAGCCGAGCAGGCCAACAGGACGCAGGACACCAGGAAGATGTTCCTCAAGACTGAACACGGAGAGAAACCAGGAGAGAAGGTTTTAAATCACAGCAACAGAAATTCATATATTTGTTACTTTGCTGATCATTTGTTTTATTGCTTGTTGTTGTACGATTCGTTTTTTTATCATTTATTTTTGTAGTAAATGTAACAAGTAATAATGGCTGACACGTCCACAGCAGCTCATCACCCAGCTGCTGCTTCTCTAAAGTGGGAGCTGATGTGAATCTACTGCAGGTAACACACTGACTGTAGATCAGTACCTCACACAACCCCATGACAAATAACCACAATCATCACTTTAACCTCCATCCAAAGGTGAAAAGCAGCTGGTGAGGACTGATGAGGACGTGGTGTGAACTGTGTGATCTTTAATGCACGAACATCTTGTGTTTTAAAAACTCACATCTGTGCAGGTGACTCCAGACAGGAAGGAAGGCCAGGTAGAGAGCGATGTCTCCCACTGTGGGGTAAGACTTAAAGATGGAGATCACAGCCAACTGCATGAAGATCAGAAACACTGGATGCTCCCTGCAACACAGGCACACACACTGACATTAGAGCAGCACAGCTGAGTCAGAAGGAGGTGACTTGCCAACGTGCATTTTATTCCTGTGTATCAAGTGTAAACCAGACCAATAACATGTCAGTTAAATCAAATGATGTCACTCAAGGGTTTTTAGTAGGTGGCGCTATGACTATGACTTCATATTACCATGCAGAATTCTTCAGTGTGGGTCTGTCGTCAAACACGTGAAGTTTGAGGCAGATTGGACGATGTATATTTGCGTTATAACAACTTCCTGTTTCATGCATGCATCAAATTCGCCACGCCGTGTCAGTTTTCACACTGAGGCATCAACAAAGTCTTTAGCATTTTCTGATCAAGTTTGTGGTCAGGGTGGTGGAGGAGTACATCGAACTGTAAAACGTGACAATGTGTGCTGGAGTTATAACAACTTCCTGTTTCATGGCGAAACATCGAAATTCACCACTACAGCCACGGCGTTTAACAAAAACTCACAATTTTCACAGTGAAGCATCATCGGGATAGAAAGCATTTTTTGACCATTGGATTGGACAATGTATAATGGAGTTACAACAACTTCCTCTTGTGAAATTCACCACACCGCCACAGACATGCCCACATATGTAATCTGACAATTTTCACAATAAAGGATCATCAGCGTCTGAGGTATCGTCTGACCAAGTTTGAGGTGGCTGTGGTCAACCCGCTAGGAGGAATACAACTTACTTGAGTTTGATGGACAGAGGGATGGTGTAGAAGAAAACGTTGATCTGGAAGACGCAGAGGAAGAAGAGGCGGAAGTGTTCAAACATCTCGGCGAAGAAATACCAGAAGAGGCCGATGTTGGGGGTCAGGTCTGGTACCGACAGACTGGAGGGAGGGGGACGGAAAACAGACACTGTCACACCGGGACGACACACAGACCGGAAACGCTGCAGGAGCCGGAGACATTTACTGGAGGTGTGATCATTTTGAGTTCGAGTTGTAAAGCTGTTCAGAGGAAGCGGCTATAACCGTCTAATGAGGCTTTAAAATGAGTCTGAACATGATGTCATTGTATTTGTATTTCCTCGGTTAGGGCTTGATTTTCTCTGCCGGATGGGGAACAGGATTTTCCGGGCGAGAACTTTATTGTGACGGCGGTCACAGTCTCAGCAGGTGATTTCACAGCGGACGGACTCACTTTGGATTCTTCTGAGAGTCAGACGAGAATCAGAAAACACCGAATCAGCACAAACCCTGACATCTAACAAACGTGTTGAGTGTATTTCCTTCCTCACTGAAACCTGCATTGTTTACATCCATGTTTACTTGTGTGTAAACTGTCTCCTGCCTCCTGTGTGTTTCTATATCTGTGACAAACCAAAGGAGGAACCACTCATTTAAAAACTACAATTACCACCTTTTGGTTACATCCCTGTTTATCCAGAGTCACATAAAATATCAACCGTTTGTTTGAAATTTTGTCATAGTTTCATTTTTTTTTTTTATTTCATTTTGTCAAATGTGAGTTCGTCTTCGAGTCCAGGTGAGTGTTTTTACCAAATGTGTAGAAGTTCCCTCAAGACGTTACAGAGATGTCGCGTTCACCACGACCTTGACCTTTGACCTTTGAACACCAAAATCTAATGAGTTCATCCTTGACTCCTCGTGAATGTTTGTGCCAAATTTGAAGAAGTTCCGTCGAGGTGTTACTGAGATATCGTGGAAAACCCGAAAACGATTAAAAACCTGCTTAAAATGAAATAAAAATAATAAATAAAATAATCAAATAAAAATAAAAAACTGCTCCATTAACTGCCCTATTAAAAGGTCAAAAGCTCCCCAGGCTGCCTTTAGACTTTCACTTTCTTTTCTGCACTCACATGAAGCCGTAGACGGAGGGCAGGTAGTCCCAGGAGCCGAGCAGGAAGAAGGAGAGGCCGACGATGACGAACAGGCTGCCCAGGTACATGAAGGCGTACTGAGCGATGAACCACCAGAAGCTGGTCCGCCGAAAGTTCACAGGGATGTACTGACGCTGGAGAAACAGAGACAGAGAGAGAAACTGATTCACACAAATCCACAAAACGACATTCAGATCTTTGAGGAAGGACAAAGGAACAGGAAGAAGAAAAGAAGAAACACAACGTACCTGCATCAGGTACAGCAGCGCTGGAGCGCACAGAGTCAGAGGGTAGATGGACTGATACGTGGCCAAGGACAGAAATATGGCACTGAGCAAAACATTTCCTGCAACACAAACACAGAATCACCCAAATCAAATCCATCAAACGATCACTTTTCTGTTGCAGGTATTTTTATCAAGATGCCTGAAAACTAAATGTAATATTTTAGACAGTAAAAGCTTTTAAAAGTCTCTTTTCATGGATCCAAACCATGTGCCGGAATAATCCTGTCATTAAATCAGACTGTACCTTTTATCGTAGAGAGGATGAAGAGGGCGATGACGGCGTTGTTCAGGCCGCAGGTCGACTTGGCGACACAGGACAAGATGGTGAACGGGTTCAACAGATAACTGTGAAGAAGAATGAATATAAGAATATATTTTGTATATTATAATACACACACACACACACACACACACACACACACACACATACACGGGTTTATGAAAGTCTAACAACCATGACTATATGAAAGTTCACAGTAATCCTTCATGTCTCTGTAGTGGATATTAGAACGATGAGTTATGAACTTTTTTACTTCACATTTATGCAAATATTCGTCACAGATTATTCACTATGTGGTTTATTTGGACAAATTATACAACAATATTTCCTCTGTGGTTGTTCAGGCTTCATTAAGCCTTTAGGCAAAAGACTAAGGTGGAAGAAATGCATCTTTTCTGGCAGACAGCGGAACAAGACGTCCCTGGAGTCTGAACCAAACCCTTTTACCAAGTTGTTTTTTTATTTTTTAATGATGATGGAAATCTGCTTCGAGCGTATTCTGCTGCAAACAGTTACTTTTTCAAAACATCCTCACTTACATAAGAAGATAAAGAGACGCTGCCTCATTCATCAGCAGGCTAACGACTGTGCAGGATTGTTTTTAATTTTCTCTGTTGTTTGACTGAACACAGGTTTTTTTTGGTTTTTTTTACAGACGTCTGATCCGACTGACACATAATATTGTGTCGCCTCATCGCTGCTGTGAAGGAGTGCGTCTCGTGTTCGTGGTACTCACAACATGGCGACTTTCAGAGGGATGTAGTACATTTCTTTGGGGCTTCTGATGAGCTCCAGACAGTCGTGGGGGTAGCGGTCGGCCTCCAGGGCATATTTCTGCTTTCTGAACTGAAACAGCATCAACAGCACATCAAACACCGTTACCATAACAACGGGGAAACACAACGCAGCCAGGGCTACGAAACAAAACACAAAATCACACACAATATAAGAATTTCAGCTACTTCTAATTGCCAATTATAAATCTGTTTGTAATAACATTTCTTATCAGTAGTGCTGGGAAATAGAGTTGAAAATGGAAAATTGTCCATACACAACAATCATTTACTCAGGAGCTGATAGTAAATGATAATATTGAGTTTTTGCACGATTCTATTTAATATCAAATATAGTTTTTGATTATTTCATCTGCACATTCTATTATTTTCTTACCACTTGTTTGTTGTAGTCCTTCACTGCCATGTAGAGCGCCACAGCAGTGATCACATCCGCCAACTGAAGAGACACGACAAAGAAGCAACTGAGTCTCTCAAAGAAAATCCAAGGGATTTGCATCTCATTCTGTTTTTTTATTTTTTACTCAAAGGCTTAAAATGTCATTTTATTCCATTTCAGAAAAGAAAAGAAATGTTTGTTGGTTTTCACACTGGATCATATGAAGAGTATTCAGACCAGCGTGTCTCTTATAAACACATGAGACGGATGTTTTCTGTCGTCCCACTCACCATGAATGTCACCTCTGCGAAGTCCACCACAAAGTGAAAGAGGTAAATGATGAGAGGAGTCTGAGGAGAAAACAGAGTATCAGAGAGATTAGTGTGTTTGTGTGTCAGGTGCACGCTCAGGTCAAATTAACATGTTTAACTAAAACTATTTACACTGTCACTTCCTCTACATTTGACTTATAAGCAACAAAACAGTAAGTGTGACTGTTGGACGGCGTACAGGTTGTGTATAGTGGGAAACAAGCCCCCTCCCCCAGTCATAGTGGAAATTACCCCCTTGGTCATAAATGTCATTAATCAATCAATCAACTTTATTTGTATAGCTCCTTTCATACAAGTTAGTGCAGCTCAAAGTGTTTCACAAGTTATTGATACAACAAAAAAACAACGCTGATAAAAATGACAATGAAATACAGTAAATTTTACAAGCTATAATAATAATAATAATAACAATAATAATAATAATAATAATAAAAATTACGGTTAGATAAAAGCTGGACAAAAATTGGTCGAGAATATTTTTTAAATGCTTAAAATAATTTATCAATATTTTAAATATATTATCAATAACAATAAAATATAAAATACATTTAATAGTGTAGAATTTACAACATAGATAGAATAAAATAAGTGAATAACAAAGTGAGTAACGTCTATGAACCAGGCTGAAGAGGTCGTATGTTTAAAGATTTCAGCAGCTCCAGCTGTTCTCAGTCGTCAGGCAGACTGCTGCAGTGGCTAAAAGCTAAAAGCTAAGCAGCCGCACTGGTTCATAGATTTTAAGCACGTGAGACAGAGTGTATGCTGGATCATTAAGTGCTTTAAAAGCAGCTGTGTGTGTGTGTGTGTGTGTGTGTGTGTGTGTGTGTGTGTGTGTGTGTGTTGACCTCTCACCTCATGGAAAACATCTCCAGAGTACGGTGAGACTCCCAAATCGAGCAGAGCCAAACCTTCAACCACTGCAAACAAAACAAAATGTCACCCAAACACATTTTCACCCTCCAGCTGTGGTCGTCATAACACATCCCTTCCCTCAATACAAGCAGCTACAGCCTCCGCTTTAATGATGCAACTTCCTGCTGCAACTGCCTAATGAACAATTCATGAAGAGCTGTGGTGTTTCACTGCGATTCACACAAGTAGCTCATGTGTATGTGAGAGAGCGACTGTCCCTTTATACAAAAACCTCAGTGTTCACCAACAAACAGCCACAGACTCTCTTCAAAGTGAAGCACCGCAGCTGAGTTTTCCTGCTGGAAGTAATCCTGATAACCTCCATAACTCAGACTGAGTTCTTATCTAAGCTGACGATCCCTCTCACGATCAGTCCGTCAGTTTGAGAGTGATAGCTGGGTTCAGTTTGAATACTCACTCTGCCTATTTCATCTGTCATCATTGATCATTTCTAAAGTTTTACGATGCTGCGTCTGTGTTGCAACAGACCGGGCCTCTCTTCTTGGAAACTATTTCATCTTAAATCTGCAAATAAAACATTATACCAATGAGATATTACATTTTTATGAAATCCTTTCTGAGTGTAGGGATCAGAGTAGGATGACGTATCTTTGTCTTATGCTCAGGGTTTAATAAACACCTACAAACTGTCATGTAAAAAATGTTTTGTAATATTCCTCAAGCTCAGTTTAACTTCATTTAACACTTTATTACTGATTGCCATGATAACTACTACAAATGCATGGGCTTATGCTTGTGTAGTATGTAGTGTACATGTGTTTTAAGGAGTTATTAAACGGACGAGGGGGCCCACACATACACTGCCTGTGCACCGGGGGGCAGATTTGTGTGTTACGCCCCTAGTTGTGACCCAGATAATGTGGAGTAAACCCGGGGCTACTGGGCAGTTAACTGGTTGCGGTTAGGAGTGAGGTTGTGGTCGGGTTAAAATAGGGGGGGAACCAGCCTCTCATCTCATCTCAGCCCGGTACAGACCCCCGGTGACGCCGGTTGATGCACCAACATCTTTGAACCAGAGAATCCAAACACAGTGAAGAAACCTCCATCAGAAACAACGACAGAAAAAAAATAACTTCACCAACCTTCTCTATTAAATCTATAACGATCTTTTTTCAACCGCAGATTCAAATGTTTGTAGCTAAACCGGTTTGACGTTACTGACTTCATTCAATTACCGGGTGACAGCGCCGAGGCGAGGAGGCAACCGGAGCAGCGTCTCAGCGACAAAAAAAGGCCCCAAAAAGCTTCCGAACCCCCGCTTACCTCTCTTCCAGGCGGTCAACGGTGACACCACCTCCACCCTCTCCGAAATTAGTTCCGTTAAACTGGATCTGAAAAGAGCGGCTCGGACCGTAACTGCTACAAGCAGGAGTAGAGTCAAAGGAGCCGCCATCTTGACAAGGAAGTCCTCTCCACCCTGCGAGAGGGACGATGGGAAATGTAGTCTTTTATTGCATAAGCCAAACCGATCGGAATCACACGAAAACAAAGAAACAAATAAAATGACGACCACTAATCGGTGTCAAATTATTATCATATTATTAGCTGTATTTAGAATAATTGATTTTGATTTAATTTCAACAATTTTTTAATTTATCAGTTAGTAGTTTCTAACTTGGACTTGTGAGTTTGTGTTAATTTTTCCTTTCTCTGTTTTTGGAGTTGCTTTTTAACTATTTGTTCATTTATTTTTTTGTTATGTTTAGATGCCTCACCCTCCTTGTACAGTCAGTAGACAAAAATTAAGCAATTAATGTATTAATCATTATTTGTTTTTCGTTGTTCGTTCTTTTTTCTTTTTTTGCAAAGCGGAACCATAAAACCTGACCATGTTTTCACCAGGGCTCTTTATGTGTTGGATCAAAACACAATTAAGCTCTGTAAAGTTAGACAACAGTAAACACTGTTTTCCGCTAGGGATACCTTTGTTTTATTAAAACAAAATTCACTCACATTACAATTAATTCTTGTGTTTTTTTCAACAACTGGGATATTTAGGAGTCAGAGTAATTAGAGCCATTATGAAGCGTAGACATGGACAGCGTTTAATTTGATTTGATTTCACTTTATTATCAGAATGTTTTTCTGGAATTTTTTGTATTGTTTGTCTTGTATTATTTAACCAGTTTACAGCATACAGATTTAAAAATAAATAAATAAATAAAACGATGATAATCATACAAATAACAATAACCAAATAAAAAGGAGTCACACCTCATTAAAACTTTTTTTTAATTGAACAAAAACATGACATAAATAACCAGAAGACAAAACAATAAACACAGATCAAACTTAACACACTAAGTCACACTAAACAAACCAAATAATAAACACAAACACATAACATTACAATATCAATCAGGCTTCACAACATAAATAAGATATTAAAGAATAAATATATAAGAAACCGAAACAAAACAAAGGAAAAAAAATCACATTCTGCATTACTTTTTTTTTTCTTTTGTTTGACACAATTACAACCAGTCTTTTACTTCAATAAACCTTTCCCATTTTCCTAAATGTTTTTTCTAAACCTCATTAAAACTTTATTTACTGTTACAAGAAAGAGATAAAGTCCATTATTACCTTTAGTACTCTCAAGATTGATAGCTCTGATAAAGGGCCACGTTCAATGCCTTCCTAGGCTTTAATTAAATACTTAGTTAATGGTTAATAAATCGTTTATGAATGCTCAGAATGTTTGTTTTTACATTTGGTTGGCAGCTGTCGTTGCTGTGCTTTTACACTGAAAAGCGCAGACAGGAAGTGGTAACCGTTGCTTGTTGCCGTTAATCCGGTGACACTTTCGTTTTCGCTTCTCCGGTAGAAACTGAACTGATGTTGTTGTAGCTGGTAGACAGAACAGACATGGCAGGTTTAGAGGTGTTATACACCTGTGTCGCGGGCAGCATCACCTGTCCACAGGACGCCGTGGTGTGTTTCGTTCACTGGGAAATGATAAAGAACGGATTCAGGTGTGTCGGGTCCGGAGACGTGGTGAGAACAATCTAACGTACATTAGCTTCACCTGATGTGATGTGTTGAAAGAAACAACGTCACACCAAACTCCGTTCAAAATCCAGCAGTTTAATGTTGCATTAATCATTGGTTAACATTATAGTAGAATATTTATTTTGGATTAAATTCCTGTGTTAATGATTCACGGTTCAATTCGTGCAACATTGGTTTCAACCGCTCGTCGTATGACAGACTTGGAGAAACCGAACTACACTTTCATCGAAATTACAGTTTTTTTTGTGAAATTGTTATATACCGAATTGAATAATAGCTCTTATCAACACATTTAAATAATTTTGGTTTGTTTTTAAACGAGTTATCGATCTGTGCTGTTAAGAAATACATTAAATTGTACGTTTTTACAACGGAGTTCTGAACTAGCTAACTTGCCGTCGTGTTAATTAGCGTTAGCTTCGTATGTGAGCCGTTGTATGTAACCGTCCTTCTCTGCCGAACTGTGGCAGTTTGACAAACGTGTTTTTAGCATCGTTTAAACGAGTTGTGTTTAAAGCAGAATAAACCAGCGTTTGTTTTAAAATGGAGATATTACGACGAGCTCTAAAAACTGTCATGTCATGTTTAGCTAGCTAACCGAGTCATACTAATATAGGTTAAGTCACTGACATTATTATGCACAATCCCTGCCCTCTGTTTTTAACCCTGTTTATTTTATTGTTTGTTTGTTTGTTTGTCTCATTCAAACCTCCAGCCCCTCAGCAGTGATAAGAAGTCCGAGCTGCTGCCCGCAGACTGGAGCAGCAACAAGGAGTTGTACAGTCTGCGATATAAACCCAGCGACAGTGACACACAGTTGTTGCTCAAAGCCATCTCTGTCGACTCCACCTTGATCTTCAACCTGATGGTGAGCACAGCTGACACACACTCAGTGAAATCTCTTCATTCACATGTGTCTAATGTGAACACCAACAACTTTCAGATAAGCTTTTAAAAGTACTGGTGCATACTGGTTTAAACACTGTGCACACTTCAGAGAGACAGCCGCCTTCAGTTACTGAATATTGTGACAAAACAGGTGAGAAATGCTCCAGTCACAGCAACAGACAGTGGACGCCAATAATCATTTATCAGGAGCTACACACACACACATCCATAAAGGCTCCTAGATTCCCTGATATGAACATTCACAGACCTGCGGAGTTTTAAGAAGCTGTTTCTTTGTAAATACCAAAGCTTTTCATTAATAATCGTATGTTATATGATCAGTGTTTAGTATGTTTAGTTTATTATCCCTCCTGATTTAATGTAGTATTTTAAATAAGAACACAGTGGTCTGTTTAGATAGTGTTGCATTTATTCCTGTCTTAATATTTCACATTTTCAGTTGCTGCTAATAAAAGAGTAAGTGTTAATTAATTTGCCACTGATTATGACTGATAATGTTTATCTTGCCTGTGCAGGTGTGGATATTTGCTTATTTTGAGGATTTCTTTACTTTGTACTCGCTATGCGGATCTGTTCTTCTGCTCTGACCCAAACACTGACCAACAGGCAGACGTGGAGTGTGTTTGATGTGGTGACTGTGACAGTATTCAATAAATGTACTTAATTAAAAATGGACACCACATCCAGGCTCTATATTAACAATACATCAAATTTAGTTATAATCTAGAAAAGGGGAAACCTTCAAATGTTAAACAAAAAGTATCTTAAGAAAGATAAATGAGCCAATAAATTAATTTCAGACAACCTGCACACATATGTACTCACGTATTTTACTTTTTAACAAACACAAACGTGTGATGGTAGAGGAAAGAGCAGATGGCAACAAGAAGCTATACCTTAATTAAATTTAAATGTTATTCCTGGTTCAGTCGTCTTGGTTTTAGAGTTTGAAGAGTGAAGACATAAAAACTAAAAGAAAAACTCCTCAGACTCTTTAAATCACTGACTGGTACCACAGGTATTCAGTGCACATCTCCTGCAGTCAGAGCTGCATCTGTTGGACTGTAAAATAACTAGAAAACTGTGTTTATACATGATGATGGTGCCCTTCTTGGAAGAGTTAAAAGGGAATTCCCTCTTTTCCGGTATAAATCTGTTTCCTGTATATTTGACATTTTTCTGGCTGAGTACGTTTCTGTCACTGCATCAAGGTGAGAACTTGTACCACCGGAGGGCAGCATAAACAAGATTCTCAGGTCTTCAGCTGATCTTAAATATTATCATCTGATCACTTTGTTATTGACCGGGTGTGTTGGAATCAGATTCCAGCTTTTCTCTCATGTCTAAACTTTGATAAACACATGTATAAGAGGTTATTGATCTTCTGCTCGTGTGTTTCTGTATGAAGAACTCCAGCACGCAGCAGGTGTCAGACCTGACGGTGAACATCAGCGATCACGTGAACACCGAGCAGCTGCGCACATTTGACAGGTTGGTGTGTGACTCTCTGTTTCTGCATAATGGTTCAGGGAATCGTTTCAACAGCCACAGGAAAAAAATAAAGAGAAAATCCTGCATTAAATGTCCTGATGATCAACAGGGATCAGGTTGGTTCATGCTGCCTGAGCTCTGTTAAAGTGATAATTCAGGTTATGTGATGTGAGGTACAATCTGTAGTCAGTGTTGTAGGAGCAGAAAAAAGCCAATATCAGTTGTACACTGGAGAATATTTGATCTATCTATCAAATTTAACACAGACATTCACTTGAATTCAAGGATGAACAGATTAGAATTTGATGGTCAAAGGTCAAAGTCACTGCAAAACATGTTTTTGGTCATAACTCACGAATCCATTCGCTAATTATGAAACAATTTAACTTTAAGGTCTATAAGGGAAAATATTGATGAAGTGATGATTGCTTTATGTCCCAAAGATCAAAGGTCAGCTTCACTGTGACATCAATGTTCTGCAAAAACACTTCTGGTCATTATTCAATACTAACACAGGCAGGAGAGATTGTGACTATATTTCCTGTAACTTGGCGGAGGGATAGAACCATGAGGTGGTGAATCTATTTTAATTTATAGAGCGTTTTTAGTTAATGTTTCCAAAAAAAGATTCTCCTTCACAAACTGTCAAAACGTACAGAACACTTGTACAAAACTTTATAAAACAAGACAGTAAAAGATGCCAACTTTTATTTTGATATATTACACTGTTTTTCTCCAGCGTGTTCAAAGATGCAGACAGTTTGTCAGAGAAGGTGAAGACTCAGCTGCTGCCCCCCCAGGACCGACCGACGGGGCAGAGGGCAGAGAAGACGAGGCGGAGGGAGGAAGAGGAGGAGGAGCAGAGAAGAAGAAGAGAGGACAGCGACCCCCTCCGCATGCCCAGCAGACATCCTCGCCAGGGAACGCAGCCGCACTGGTTGGTAACGACAGGAAGCTTCGACACACACTGTTCATATGAACTGTCCCAGTCTTCATGCCACACGTGTAACACTCCAAACTTTCCTCCACACAGAAAATATTCACAAGGTTTTCCTAAAGCAACGGTAGTCACTATTTATATGGAGGCATTCTGTCCAAAATTTATATTTGATTTATCAATATCGTCCAATTTAAAATAGGAAACCAAAGTGTCTGAATTTAGGAATTTCCAGGTTCAGTAATTCAGAATGAACTAATGTTTGAATCCTCTGCTGCCTGTTTACTTCCTCATCACATGAAGCTACAGTTTTTATTACAGTCTAAAAAAAGCTTTTATGTCAGTCATGCAGACGTACATTAGATCTTCTGGTTTCCACCTTTTGATTGAATTATTTCATTAACACTGATTAACTGAAATTTAGTTTAAAAAAAAACTAAAAGGTTTAAACGTTTAAAAACGGGTCCTTGTGTAACTTAGTGATTTAGATGGTTTGATGTGCTGATTAACAGCTTCTCATGGCGATGTTTCCTCACAGTGACAAGTTAGTTTAAAACAGCTGCTTATGAAAGTAGAAACTAATCTTTTTATTTTTGGGAGTTTGGCAGCGATAGTTGAAACTTCTCTCTCTCCTGAAGCGTTTCTGACATGTGACAGCTCACCTTCTGGACTTTGATAAAATGCTGTATTTAAGCTCTGAGCCTGTTGCTGGTTGCAGTCCTACTCTTGATTAAACAAATTATAATGAAATTCAGACAAGAATTAATTAAATATTTGAGTGGATTCTCCCTTTGAATGTCACAGAGAAACTGAAAAACTCTACAAACTTACAAAGGACAGACTTTATTTGGAGGTTTCATTTTAAATGGATAAAATAACATTTTGCTCATCAGTCTACAATGAATTACTCATGATGACACAGTTTTTCCAAATTTATTAAAGATAAAAAGCATTTACAGAAGTATTCAGAGCCTTGTTCTTTGTAGAAGCTTCTTTAGCAGCAGTTAAACCCTCCAGTTTTCTTCAGTGAGTCTCTAGAAGTTTGACTCACCTGGATTTTGTCCGTTTATCCTCGTCCCCGTTCTTCCTGTCGGATCCTCTCAGCTGTGAGCTGCCGTCTCCAGATGTTCTGTGCGGTTTAAGTCTGAGCTTTGGCTGGATCACTCGAGGACAGACGGAGACTTGTCCCCGAAGCCGCTCCAGCGTTGTCTCTCACACACACACACACACACACACACACACACACACACACACACACACACACACACACACACACACACACAGTGTTGGTCTTCCACAGTTGGGAGGACATAATGTACTTGGTCTAATCTAAACCAAGTCCTAACCACCAAACAGACAGAATGTCCTCACTCTGTAAAGTCTGTAAGTCAAACTGGTGCTCGCAAAGATAAATGTACGAACACACACACACACACACACACACACTCTCTCTCTCTCTCTCACTCTCTCTCTCTCTCTCTCTCTCTCTCTCTCTCTCTCTCTAGCTCACTCACTTATGGACGTGCTGAGTTTGTGCCTTTCAAAGTCTAGACAGAGAAGCTGTTGTCAACTACAGCAGCAGAGAGCAAATGAGGGCAGAGTGTGTGTGTGTGTGTGTGTGTGTGTGTGTGTGGTGACGGTGGGATGTGCCTCTGCAGTATCCTCTATTCAATATTTACAGCAGAGAGTTACAGAGGAGGCTTGAACTGAAATGTCACACAGAGAGCGAGCGAGCTTCAGGACAGATTCAAGCTCTGCCTCTCGCTCCCTCCTCCCCCCTCCTCCCCCCTTAGCTGTGACCCGATCAGATGAGATGCGAGGTGATGTCAGCACTTTATCGACCTCGCTGCTGTCGCCTCCTCGTCCCCAGAGAGACGCGGGGGGGGGGGTGGCGAGGGAGATAAGGATGAGATCAAAACAATGACAGATGGGAAGAAAGTAAAATCTGAGAGAAGAGAGAAAATAAGAAAAACAGAGCGGGAGCTTTAAGAGATACGAGGAGACGAGGATGATGAATGAGAAAGCAAAAACTGAGTCAGGGCTGCAGAGAGGAGGAGGAGATGAAGAGGGAGAGAGGGAAAGATGTAGAGGAACAAACGACAGGAAGAATCCAGAACACATGAAGTTAAGATGAATGAGTCAGGGATGGTTCAGACAAAGACACACACACACACACACACACACACACACACACACACACACACACACACACACACACACACACACACACACACACACACACACACACACACACACACGCCTGATTCAGTGTGAATAATTAGAGTCTCTAACAGGATAAATGGATTAAGACGGGATAAGTAAAGCGTAATGTGGAGGTTTAGGATTATATTTGTAATAAACTGAACCTTTGTGATGTGCATGTGGATTTCAGGTCACTGCGTCACGTTCAAGAAGCTGGAAGCAGAAAAACGTTTCACATTTTTGATTAAAACCTGAACTGTGATATTTAAAAACTGATGTAAAATAGAGAAAAGTAGCAAATCCTCACATTTTATAAGCTTGAAATAGTAACAGCTGTGTGTGTGTGTGTGTGTGTGTGTGTGTGTGTGTGTGTGTGTGTGTGTGTGTGTGTGTGTGTGTGTGTGTGTGTGTGTGTGTGTGTGTGTTTCAGGCCTGACCCCATGGTTCCTCCGTTCGCAGCTGGAGGAGCAGATCTGGATCCCTTTGGGTGAGTCTGTCTGTCCGTCTCTCTCCTTCATAATAAAAAATCACTTTAATGAAAATCACTTTCAGATCCATTTTTAAGCGCCGCTCTGGGTTTGTTCTAATCTGGGATTTGGGGATGAACAGTCGGGCCACACACAAACAAAACGACAGCAGTGGATTACTGGCGTCTGTCCAGAGGAGTGTGAATACATCCAAAATCCAAAATATGGAAACCAGAGCAGTCAGGCTGCACAGCCCGAGTCTGTCTTTAATCTCTACACTCATTGTACATCAGCCTGAGCTTTTTATCGTGCTCACATGAGCTTCCTGCACTAGATTATGATTTACACCCCTGAAGGTCAAACTTAATTTAAACTGTGAAATGTCTTGACTGATTTATGTACAAACACTGAGATTTCTTCACTTCATCACAGTAAGTTCATTTCATGGATCCGCACTGCAGCTTTCTCATGTCACTAAATAAACAAATGATGTTTTAATGTGAAGAATCTGGTGTTTTGTTGGAAGGTGGTTCTCACTGCAGTAAAATCATGGCACGAACATCTTGTCTGGTTATTATTCCTTATGTGTTTTTATGCCAACAACGCTTTAATTTGACCTCCTCAGGAATACAAATATGTTTCCTGGTTTAAACAACTTAAATAAAACAGTAAATCAGTCATGAAAGTGAAAGGAAAAGAAAGAATCAGTGGGGAAAACAGATGATAAAACACACTGTCTTTCACTCTGACCCCCCTCCAGGTCTCGTGGCGGTGGCGGGATGATAGTCGACCCGTTGAGGTCGGGGTATCCTCGCTCTGGTTTTGACCCCTCCAGCGGGATACCAGACATCCTGCCTCCTGGAGCCGTTCCCCCGGGAGCTCGCTTCGACCCGTTCGGACCCGTCGGACGACACCGACCAGGGTGAGAGAGAGACACACACACACACACACACACACACACACACACACACACACTCAGACCTCACTCTGTCTGTCCTCTTAAAGCATAAGTTCGACACAAAACTCTGGTGCACATTTAAACACTGGAAGAATAAAATAAAGTCCACAGTTCTGTTTAGAAGAAAGGTTGATTGACCTGGTCTAGATCCTGATCCTGATCCTGATCCTGATCCTGAGTCCTTTGATACTGGGTCTGATCTGTAACACACTGACTCCAAGAACCAGCTGTTCACTCACCATCTACTACAACACAGGCCGACATGCTGCTGCTGTGAGAAAGGCAGCGTTGCTTCATGTTTGTGTGTCTCCATGTTTCGGCTCGTCTGTGTTTATTTACACAGAAGAAGAAGAAGAAGAAATGTAATAGCTTGTTGACTGAATATGTATCAGACGCTTTGAAATAAAAGCTGCAGCTACTAAATTTGGCACAAAATATTTTTCACAAGAAATATGAAACTGACTATCCTGAATAATTTACATGATGTCACAGAGGGTTTTAAGATTATTTGGAGGGGAACATTTTTTGCCTTAATTTGAACAGACAGTGCAGAGAGAGACAGGAAGTGAGGGAGGGAAGGAGGGAGGGAGGGGTGTGACATGAAATAAAGGTCTCCTGGTGCCTTAACCATTCACTCACTGGGAGGGAGGGGGGGGGGGGGGGGCTTACAGAGATACATGATGAGATGAGCTGTCACTCACTACAACAACCCTCAGCCCTCTTTCATTAACAGACAAACCAGACAACAGGTTTTATTCTGGTCTGCCGAGCTGCTCATGACAGAGAGAGATGATGGATTTGTTTCTGTTGCCAACACCAGAGTCAGAGTCGATCACCAGAGCAACCAAATCATTTTCACTCATATGATCCCAAAAGCCGGAACACAAACAGAACACAGAAGAGTTGAGTAAAGAAAGGATCAGATTGTGATCTGCTTTATTTTCACTGATGCAGATACTCAGGAGGAACATTTCTACTCTTCTGTTAACGTTTAAGTTTGTCTGTTTTTACTTTATCAGAAATAAAATTCATTATAAAAGAAAACTAGAATTACCAACTTTCGGTTGTATCCCTCCGCCGCTCTGACTAGTTTCAGGTTACATCCCTGTTTATCCAGAGTCATAGAAAATATCAACCATTTGTGTGAAATTTTGAGTCTTGAGTAATGGTTAAAAGTGTTTTCTGAGGTCACCTTGACCTTTGACCTTTAGCCACTAAAATCTAGTGAATTTGTCCTTGAGTTCAGGTGAACGTTTTTACCAAATTTAAAGAAATGGCGTCATGGCGTTACTGAGATATCATGTCCACGAGGATGGGACGGCTCTGGCTGAGGAATAATGACCTGATCTCCAGTTTAGCTGCAGCGCTGCCGACATGAAGCTGCAGGGTCTCGTGGAGAGATGCTCTAGAACCAGTCTCTACTGGGAGACGTGTCCTGACGTTTACAAAGTCCCAGTTCAGCACTGGTTTTTAGCCTCTGTGGAAACATCCAGCTGCTGCTTCACCACTGAGAAACAAACCAGTGAAATAAAGTTATGAATGAACATGTGACGGTAACGACAGCTCTGTGTCTCTGTCTCCTAGGCCGGACCCCGACCACATGCCCCCGCCCGGCTATGACGACATGTTCATGTAGTACCAGCCGTGTTTCCCGCTCTGCTCACAGCTGTGTCCTCCTCGAGGGAGGGGCTCGCTCCAGTTTAGTGACCCCCGAAAATTAACATTTTTGCCTTTTTATTTTCTCCTGTTTTTTTTTTTTTTTTTGGGGGGGGGTGTTTTCTAATTGTTCATTTCATATAACTAATGTAAAGCTCATGTATATAACTTGTGTAGAAGAAACATACATCAGCAAACAAATATAAGCCACACTGAAGATATTCACTTCAAAATAAAAGATGTTTTTGATGTTAAATTAGAAGAAAACTTTATTTTGAAGTTAAAAAAATTTGCCAGACAGATGGAAACACCCACACACTGGAAAACCTTTATAACGACATCTGAACATTTTCTGAACATAATTTTTTTGTACAGAGACAAATGGTGACGCAGGGAGGTAACGTTTGTACGACCTGTCGGTTTGTCACACTCTCATACATTCAGCTATAGTCTCTCCTTCATCCTTCAAAGTAAAACTCCTCCTTCCTCTGCTTCCTAAACAACAGAAGAAAGACTAAGTCTGTTCAGATTCTCCTCATCACATTAAAATGCATTTGTTGTTATAATTTATTCAGAAAGGAGGAAATCTTCTGGAAGTTCTTGTATTTTGTGGACGTATTAACAAAGCTTGAAATCTGATAATTAACAGGTTTTTCTTTTGTTTGATTTAACAACGAAGTTGATAAATGACCTGAAGCCAAAACACTGAAATTAAAATCTTAGACTTCACATTCTAGTGTGTTGTTGTTTGTTTGTTTGTTTGTGGGGAACAAAATGAGACGTTGACACTCTGGGGTCAGAGGTCACACTGAGTTTGGGTCTCGTCACTACTGAAATGTTTTATTTCATATCAGAGAATCATATTTTGGTTTTAATCTTGGATTTCATATTTTCACCAAACCTTATTTAAATTCTCATCAGTGTTTAGAATTAGATTTTTTTAGAAATTGTTTTAATTGATTTTTTGCCACTCACCTCTTGACCTGTGTAACCATGGAAACGTCAGTTTGATTTCCTCTGGGTTTTAGATGAGGCCGACGGTTTGTGGCATCAAAAATTAAGGATGAAAGTAGAATCATATTTAACATGTATCTTCCTCCTTGTCTCCCTCTTTTGTTTAATCATCTTTCTTTTCTCCTCCATCCCAGTTCCTTCTTCACATCTCCCTCTTTTCTCCTCTTTTCAATTCTGTTTCCACCTTTCACTTTCTCATCTTTGTCTCCAGCATTTTCTGTCTCTGTCCTCTCAGTCTCTTCGTCTCTTGTCCTTCTATTCTCTGATTTTCCTCTCGTCTTCACTCATATTCTCCTCTTTTTCCTCAAAGTTCAGGTCATTGTTTTTTCTCTCCTTCCTCCTCTGATCGTTTCATCTCTGTCTTTCTTTCTCTCTGACCTTGACCTCAATTCTTTTCATTTTTCTTTTGTTTCCTCGTTTGTTCCTCACACACTCGATCAGTTAATATCAATGTTACTTTCCTCTTTTATCAAACAATCCTTAATCTCAGTCCTCAACCATCATTTATTTTTCTTTGTCTTCCTCCTTCCTTATTTATTTATAGCTCTTCTCATTACTTTCAGCTCAACAAGCTGTTGTTTCCCTGCAGGCAGGTGACAAACAGCCATCTCCAATTCTCTTTATTTGTCCCAGGGACTGCTGAGAGGTAAATATAGTAGCAGGCACCACAGGTAGCTGATGCTCCTCAGCCCGTTAGTTAAGAGGAGGAGGGAGGGAGGCGGCAGAGGTAGAACACTAGCTAAACTCTTTAGATCATGAAACCAACGGACACTGCTCATGTTTTCCTTTTGTACCTGCAATACCAACAGTGGCCACTAGGACAAACTCTCCTCACAGCTCAGCGTCTTAGGTTCCTTTCTGCCTCCGCTGGACTTTAAGAGACTCTATAACAAAAGATGACGCATTATAAGCAGCGCCAGTGGTATGAAATGCTATCCACTTCCTGTCTCCTAAATGGGCGGGGTCATGACAACAATACAACACTAGATACAGAAGGAATTTGTGCCTGATTTTGCTGCTCGTTTTTATGCCTCACTATACTATGATGTTTTTATGCCTCACTATACTATGATGTTTTAATGTCTTACTAAGGTGGACGGACAGATCTAGAAGTTGATGATGTCAGTTTAAATTGAAAATTTGGTTCATGTGAAGTTAAAGAGAGAAAACACGGCATTAAAAACAACAGCAAAACAGAACTTTTTTTATTGGTCACGTTAAGAAAATCATACTTAAAAATCAGCATCGTCGTTAACATACAGTTTACAGCTCTCAGTACGCACAGGAACAAGGCATCAGACCTTTACAGCGTCACACACTTACAACATGCAGCTTCACCGGCCTCCTGAAGCACAAAGCAGCGTTTTCTTTCACTGTGAGTCGGGACCAAAGGTAAGAGATTTCTCTAAATGATGACACAGATATATTTATATTTGTTCGATCACTTATTGAACATTTAAAATTTTCCATATTCCATACATTCAATCCTTATTTGAGGAATGTTTATCTGGAGTGTGATTGTATAGATTCGCAAAATGGTAACAAATAATTGTCACAAAGAAACATGGATCCAATTATGACATGATGACATCATGATGACATCATTTTAACGACAAACTACAGTTAAACACTCTACACAAGTGACTGTGCTCTTCACACCATCTGGCAAACCAGGTTTCTGTGCAGTTGAGGACATTTCAATTAGAATTTGATTGTTCTTTCAATCAAAAACAGAACAAGATAAAACATGTTACAGACGATTCATCGACTGAAATAAAATAAAAATGAAAACAGGAGTTGTTCTTCACTCTTCTTCACAGTTGCTGATTTTGTAAAGCTGACAAATATTTGATCCAAAAGTACAAATCATATAAAGTCGTCTTTGAAACATGGCTTTAGACAAAAGAACATTCCTGTTTCATCAGACAGAAGCTTCAAACTCCCACGTTTCTGTCGGGGAGTAAAAGTGCTGCCTGAAGTCGTATTCACATTGTCACAGAAAAAAACAGCATCTCCTCCATTTTGTTTCAGCTCTTCACCCAGAGTTCACATTTGTTGAACTTTGACCTGCAGTCACCGGTGTCTCTCAGTGAGTTCAGGCAGAGCACTGTGGCTGATACGCTTCACAATGATTGGCTCATTCACAATCTGTGTGGCCAACATCCAATCATATTCATGCAGGTGTCCACTGAGGACGTTACAACCTGGTGCGGTTTTGAAGCTCAGAGTGAGCTGCTCCACAGTCGCCATCTTGACAGTGTCTGACTCCGCCCCTTAACTCTCAGCTATTCCAAATATGGTCAAAGAGGAGGGGCAAACATACACTCACCCATGTCACCCAAATAGGCCACACCCTCAATTCTCCATAACTTTAAGCCTTAATAAAATTTAAAGGGTTTGTACCAGGCTGTAAACTTGTTTATTTCTGCTGTAAATTTGGACATTTTAACATGGGAGTCTATGGAGACTGACTCACTGTTGGAGCCAGACTCTAGTGGTCGTTAGAGGAACTGCAGTGCCGTTTAATACAGCGCCACCAGGAGTCCTGGGGCGGTAAATACTGTACAAGACCGATGTTTTTCCACTGTAATGTGAATACGCCTGAACCAGATCAACTGTGTGAAAGTTTTCCTTTGATTAGTTGATCTGAAAACAGAAAATATTGTTTTATATTTAAAATTGTTTTCAACTTTTCACCACAAAGATTCTTGAAGAAGTGGACGACTTTAAAAAGATCAGAAAAAGTCATCACCTGTTTTTCACAGAATGTGTCGAGAAAAATGCAAAAAAAAAAAGCAAAAGAGCTCTAATCATATTAAACCTCCGTCTGCTTTTTAACAGTCTCAAACCCTGGTTTTACAGTAATATCATTTAGGTCAAATATCTACAGACACACTGATTTCCTTATATTAACTCTATCATCCATAAACATTTCCACCAGCTTAAAGAAAAACTAATGACCTTTCAAATAAAAGTGACATATCCCTTTAGTTTTCATTATGCTATTTGTTCTGTGCTAAACGTTACTTTCATTGTCATATATCGATTTCAAAAGATTCACAAACAGAGACACGACGTCTTTCTCAGGCCACAGGATACATTTGTTTCATACATTTCATAAACTTTAATATTCATCATTTCCTTCTGGTTTTTAAAGCGATATTTCACCTGGACAGAATAGTTTTTATTCATTTAAATTCATGAAGAGTCGGCTGCTAACGGAGGATAACCCAGGCCATCTGTTACTCTCTTGTTGCTTTTATTTTGAAGGCTTTTCTCCATATTCACTTTTCTTAAAAGGTGACTGTAGGTTTGTTTAGTCACTACGACTCATGAGCAGGTGGTAATGATGATAATAAATACTCTTTAAATAAATTCAAAGGGCAATAAGTTAATTTATAATATTCCCCGTGTGAAATATCGCTTTATTAAATATACATCTTAGATAAACCTCTGTACGTTCAGGACAGAATAAGAAATAAAAGAACAGGAATGTTTGTACATGTGTGTTTCCACTGAAATCATGTGACTGTTTACACCATGTGAACCGTGCGAGCGACACATTTATCGTGATATTGCGTGACACTGCTGCGTTGGCGCCACCTCCTGCATTACTGTGTTTATTTTGTACATTCATTGAGTCTCTGAGTAAAATGCTACTGCTGTGTGTTACATTTGTGCATATTATATCTGTACATAAAGGGAAGCGTCCGCCTGTGAGGAGGGAGGACGTCGGTCTGGCTGTGTTCAGTGGTCGGTTTGATTACGTTGATGATGTTAAGCACAAACTGATGTTCTTCTCTATTTTCTGTGTGTTGTGGTTTATTTTATTTGATGTTAGAGGTTTTCAGCAGGAGCTCGTTCTCCTCGGCTCTAACGACCTTCGCTGGTTGTTTCTGCTGCGGCAGGATGTGTAGTGATTAATGAGTTTAAGCTCAGGGTCAAAACCCTGCTCTCTGCTGAAGTGTCCTTGAGTAAAGTACTGAATCGCAAGCAGCTGTGGGAACACTGTGCTGCAGCTGACCTCTGACCTCTGGCCCCTCAGTATGGGGGGGGGGGTTTAGTTCTTGGAGAGGACACTCGCTGTTTGAGTGGCCACAAGAGGTTTTCAGACACATCTAAAATGTAATTTATGTGTTAAGTTTTTATGCATTAGCATAGTGAAGTTATTTGTGTTTTATCCTCCATGTCTGTCTCTACTCCGTCTTGTTGAATTAAACTTCCACCTACAGACGAGTTGTACTAAAATTCTTTTATTCCCTCACAGACGGACTGTGTCTCCTCTGTCATGTCCTCACAAGGACTTTCCATGACACCCGAGAACCGCTCCTCCAACCATCCTTGATATAAATAGACTATTTCTATGGTAACGGAGTCATCGCGCTGCCGACAGAATAAAGATTGATTTTCTCTGTGTGTCTTTGGCTGAGCCGCTCGTGTTCGGTCTTGACATTCAAACGCGTCACAGAGGAAGAGAGGAAAACGGCTTCAGTCTTTTCAGATGCACCAGACTCACGTGTCCGTCCTCCGTCTTCCTCTGCTCTTCAACATCCATCCATGGATGCTCTGTGTTACTCTCTGTTCTCCCTCTCACCCACCTCTCTCTATTCACCAGCAGTTCACAGTTCACCTTCAGTCTGATGAAGGGAATTAATATGGACGACGTGCTGGGATCAGTGACAGACAACACACACCTTCAATAGCAGGTGGAAATGGTGTCATTCAAAAGAGCAAAATCCTGGTTCTTTCATTCTTATTGATAAAATTTGTTATTTTATAAGATTATTATTATTATGGATATAGTCTTGCCTTATTTGCCCAGGTTTCCAAGATGTCTGCCTTTTCACAATACAATGAAAGTGAATGGAAAATGATTCAACAGGATCATGTCTTAGAGTTACTATGAATTACCCACAGACCCAGCTGTCAGAAGTGTTTATTGGATGCACTTTTTTATCTAAGAAGTAGTTATAAAAATATAAAAAATAACAAAAATTAAAAAGAAAATCTATAAAAAAAAAATCTTTTTATGTGTTCTGCGTGAACCATCCCTTTAATTCACGTGGGTATTCATTGGCTCCGGCTCCGATCAGCAGTGACCTAAACACTAACCCTAACCCCGCTGTAACACTCGGGGAACACACTAATTTTCGCCCCTTTCAGTCTTTCAGAGCACAAACACTGTAAACACACCTGTCACCTGCCCAGCACGGTGCTCATAGATCAGAAACACCGCAGCTGCACTGCTCCGGGATGAAAGAGTGAAGCTGCAGCCTTGACATAAGTTTCAAAAACACACAATGATTGGTTGAAGCGTGTAGCTGCATGTGATGACATTGTTCCCTGTAGTCGTGTGTCCTCTCAGGCAACTCGGCTGGCAGTGTAAAAGGAGTTTACCCGCATTTAAAATACCCGATTATACCTGCTGATTATGGCGTAGAAGTGAAACCACATATAAACAAACTGAAGTAGGTAGAAAAAGGTGACAGTCCTCAAACAGTTTGTCGGCATGTCAGTGTTTCTTTTCAACTACGTTAAATTCCCAATATCTCTGAGTCATAGCTTTTCCCGCTCGGCTGCTCATAATTACAGTTTAACGATGTGACATGAACAAAGCTAATGCAGCCTGGAGCTTGGAGCAGAGACGAGGAGCGAGCTACAGAGGCGTGGTGAGCTCACTTCACACAGGAGCCAACAAAGGCTAAATGCTGCTCTCCAGCACAAGAGCCAGACTCTGATGTTTAAAATTGGCAGAATCCAGTTTCTCCACAGACTTTGTGTTTCCTCCTGACCTGAATCTATCGATCCATGAAACTAAACCGACTCTGGAAACCCTTTCAAACACGTTTTCTTCCTGTGCGTCCGACCTGTGAGGCGAACCAGCGACAACAAGCGCTCCCTCTATCATGTTGTGTGTCTGCTGCTGTGCTGTTTCCCCCACTAATGAGGACCTGCAGGTTACAGCAGACCCACACTGTCCGTCTCTCTCGGCCTTCGTTAACTCAGTCGTGTCAGTTTATTCCTGTGCTGTCGTTGGCGGCCGCCTGGAGGCGAGCGGGGAAACCTGACTGTGTTTAGCTTCGTGCAGAGTCACTCCTCGTCTTCCCCCTCGAGATGAAAATCTCTCTCTTCAAGAATCAGCTCACGTCATCCAGAAACTCTGCTGCATCCTACTGCCTCTCCACGTCTTCATCCCTTCCCCTCACTCGCTTCACTTCGCTCCCCTGCCTCTGTTAAACTCTTCCTCCAAACACAGTCATAATGAAATCACAGGAACAGTTCGACTTAGTAATTTGATTTGAAAATGAAGCGAAGCTGCTGTCGTGCTCGTTGTAACTACATCACCTTAGATAGAAGTCGTCTTAAAACTTGATTTAACCCTCTGAGGTCGATGGATGTTTCTGTTAATATCCTGCAGCGTAGAAATATGGTTTAAATGTCGTTAAAATTAAATGTCTATATGACTCAAACCCTCTAAAATTAAAATATAAAAACACTTTTCATTTTAGACATTTATTATCCTTCTGTCATGGTTTGCCATGGCAGACACTTTTTGTTATTTTGTTTGGATTTTGTCACCTTCCTGTTTTATTTTGTAGTTGGTTTCTTTGTGTGTCTTAATGTTTTTACTTCCTGTCTCGGTCCTGTTTTTCTGTGTGGTGTTGCAGGTTCATGTCTCCTGTTGTCCCCCCTGTGGTTCCTGGTGTTTTGGCCTGCTGTTTAAGTTCTTTGTGTAACCCTCGTGCTTCAGTTTCCTTTTCTGTGGTTCACCAGTCGGTTCTTCTGTTATTAAACATTTTCTGCACCTCATTCCCCTGTGTGGCTGCATTTGGGTCCAGCCTTACCACAACATGACAGAACATGAACAGACTGAGGACAAACCAGAACATGAACAGACAAAGGGAAGCACAAAGACTATATAGACACGAGGGAGGCAAAGGTGATTGAACACAGGTGAAACATATTAGGGCGGGGCAGACAATCACCACACAGAGAAACAGGATCAAGACAGGAAGTAAAAACATTGAGACACACAAGGAAACCAACTACAAAATAAAACAGGAAGTGACAAAATCTAAACAAACTAACAAAAAGTGTCTGCCATGGCAAACCATGACACCTTTAAAGGTGAATTTAAGAAATCAAGAAAATGTGCTCAGACCTCAGAGGGTTAAAAAGAAATGACAACATGTCGTACGCCATTTTGTTTTACTGTTGAACTTTGGGCTCAAACTAAAAATCAACCATCAACCGGATGAAAGCACAGATGTCACACTCACAGGTTTTTAAGAGACTATAAGGCCCACAGGTCGTCTGTGATTATGACCCATAGTTATGTTTTGTTGCTAGGCGACAAGTGGTCTAAGTAATGATGGAAGGAGCAAAGGGAAAAGTGTCGGTGACGTGGTATAAAGAGAGACAAAGTCCACGTCCGTTCGATTATTGTAACCATGACAACAACTACTTATTTAAACCCAAATCACCATCTTTTCCTGAACCTAACCAGGCCATCACTGTTATTATAAGTAACCATGGCGATGAAGGTGGGTGCGTCGCCGTCGGTACAGTCGTACGCGTCTTTATTATTGTAACCATGACAACACAGGTACTGGTACCCTGATACAGAGACAAGTGTTTTCTTACTCCAGGACGCATCAGCAGAGACAGACAGGGATCAAAGTATCTGAGTAATTGGCAAATCGTTCCTTCTTAATATTAAATTCACATATAATTCACAGGTAGAATTTCATCTACTGTAAATCTGCTGCAGCTGCTACAATTAGTTGATGATTTGACAAATAATTTCTTTGTGGGCTTCTGGGTAGTAATTTGAAAATTTTGTAAGTGGTGGTATCACTATTTTCTGACATTAACCAATTAACCGATAGTAATTTCAATTAATCAATTATTTGATTTACAGAAACTATTTTCATAATTACTAGAATTTTTGAGCAAAACCAAAAACAAATCTGAAATAATTCACTGGTTCCAGTTATTAAAAAGTGGATATGTGCTGGTTTTCTCTGTATATATTGTATTTATACATGTATTATTAACTAATTAACTAATTAATATCTTTGGGTTTTGAACTATTGGTCGGACAAAACAAGCTGTTTAAATAAGTCAAGTTGGGCTCTGGGATTTTTTTAAAAACTTTTTTATATTCAATTATTCATTTTTTTTATTTTATGAACCAAATAAACTATTAATCAATGATGGAAATAGTCGTTAGTTGCAGCTGAAACATCTACTCATCGTTTGTTATTAAATTCATGTGAATGTTAACTATTGTTCATCTGCTCAGTTTCTCCTGACAGAGTTGTGTGTGTTTCTTTTTGCTTTCATTAATTAGTCGTTAAGTTGCTGCTGAAGGTTAATTAGCTGCTGACAGAAAGAGACTGGTCTGTCTGTGACAAGGTTTTCCAAACGTTGCATACCTGCGTTGAGTATTTGGTTTGTGAGCGTTAGCTTTAGCTGGTCCTCTACATCCGACACGTCTACATGTTGTATTTACAGTATATTTGTACTGTGAAATAAAAACGTGGTACATACTTTAATTAGATTAGCATGTCAGTGTGTGTGTGTGTGTGTGTGTGTGTGTGTGTGTGTGTGTAGCTACATTACCCTTGGCTAATTTGCTCACAATACAGACATTAGCATAATAATATTTGCGTATGCACAATTTACAGTGTCTGTGTTTACTCATTAAGGCATATTGTATCCTTACGTGACATAAATAACATCTGTTTACATATAATACAAATAAGTAGGCGCTGTGTCATAGGTTCATTCCAGTCAGAAGCAGCTTCTTCTCCAGATTAAGAGCTGCAGTCAGATAGAAAAAAGACTCAGAAGACACCTTGATGTTTGTTTTTTAAATGAATTAGTTTCTATTCTTTAATCTATTACCAACTTTTTTGTGGATTTTATGACGTGTCCAGTTTCGGATTCCTTTCAACTTTCAATTAATGAAACCAGAAAGTCACTGTAGCTGAAATTAAAGTTTTCTTATAACAGCAGTGACTTATAGGAGCTTTTAATGTCAGATCAAATATGACCATTCGTATGTTTTTTAATGTTTGGGAGAAGGAGCTGCTGTCAGTGGATATTTACTTGCATCATGAAACAAACATCCACTGCGACACAGTGGAAGGTGATGCTAGCAGAAACTGCTGATTAGTAAACAAGAGGCAACAGTTTTTGGGCGATGCAGCATGAGACACTGGATATGTGACGTGATATTTTGGAGGTTTTTCGTGGTTGTTATTTCATTGCAATTTTGGATTTGCTGAAAGCAACATTTCATGTGTTAAAAAATGTAATTCACTGCCTTCAGCCACCAGCAGTGGAAATGTTAAAGGAGGGAGAGAGAGGTGAGGGGCCGACGTTCACGCCTTCACTTCACAGATTTTCTCATCTAGTTTCATCACTTGCAAAATGACACATCTCCTCCAGGTGTCTGAGAATCGACTTCAAACATGTGATCCCGAGTAAATCTCTCAGAAACTGATTTAGCTTGGTGAAGACTTTCCTGTCCATCTTTTCCTTCATCTTGTTTCCACTGTGATAAAAACAGAATCGATTTGCACCTGGCCACAAAATCTTCACACCAACAAGTGAAAAAAAAACACAAAATCCAGAAGATGAAGGAAATGATGACAGACTAACAACATCAACATCAAAGCAAGTGAGTGTGCAGAAGAGCTCTTGAATTGCTGATGCCAAAGCTGCAAGTGCATTCTGGGTAACGTGTGTCACGCTCTCAACAGTCACTCATTTCACTTCTGCACCTCTCAGTCTAACACCTCGCTTCCCACCTCCTTCTGCATCTCACTGCATTTCCTTAAATAAAAGTTTGTCCCAGTTGGTGAATTAAAGCGGCAAAACACCTTAAAATACCAAATTTTAAAGATGCATGAAGCTATTTTCAACCACCAGGAGGCACAAAGTCCAGTTTTCAGTGAGTGGGAACGAATCTAGAGATTCATTGGAGGAGTGTTGCTCGCTGTGGTCGACACTTTCTGGACCAACAGTGAAAAAAAGCAACAGACAGAAACATGAATTAACTCTCCATTTGTTCCTAATAATGTGTCACTTATCTTTGTTTTTGTTCAGTGAAATCATGATTCGAGACTGATTGTGTGTTTTTTTTAGGCTGATGAGAAATAAAAGAAAAATATTGCTTACTGCAGGTTTAAATTGATTTTTTATTGTGTTTCCTGCAGGTTTCTGACACTGATGGGTTTGTTATTAGATTATTTTATGCTTTATCTTCTATACTGTTATTGTCTGTTTATCGCTGAGTGTAAATGTGACACCAGACTGGAAATATTATTTTCAAAAATGTTGCCTCAGTTTATTTGTGACAGCTAGCATCACACTTTCCATCAGCGGATATTTAATGTCTGTGTTAAGGTTAATCTTGTGATTAGGATTTAAATGTTAATTGAGAATCAACACCAGACTTTCTCAGTTAAGTATAAATCTTACTTTCTGTGGTGGAGACCAACCTCCAGCTCTGTCAGACACAATGTGCTTTTCACTGTAAAACTCAGTCTCTGATTAACATACTAGGATTTATATTAGAGCTCTAATCTTTGATACACAACCAGGCTTACCTCTCATCTTCTACTGGAGCGAGCCCTCTCTCTTTAAGTCATACATCCCTTATGATTGGTTAGAATAAATATCCCATAATCTGGATTCATCCCAAAATGCTGGGTTAAAGCTGGGTCGCTCCATCCTAAGGCCTTGTGCTCGAGATGTGCTTCTCCTGTCGGCACAAATGAGGGACCTGCACCATTCTGCGTCCCCATTTTGCAACTGAGGGCTCACTCAGAGGAAGGCAAGACAGCTAGTTGACTCCATGTGCAGCAGCTGAAGAAGAAGAAGAAGAAGCAGCACTGGGAGGATGCCTGCTCGGTCCCGGTTCTGATTTGGAGTCCAGGCCCGGTCCTGGCTGTGTGTTATTCCGAGTCTCTGGATGTTCCACCAAAAACTCCTCGCCTCCGTCCCCGCCCTCGCCCTCTCCCTCGCCTCCTCCCGCCTCTCCAGTCGCCAGCTGCTTCATCCTCAGGTTGATGGAGCCGTAAGTCCTTTTGGGTCGAACAAACGCCGCCCTGCGTCGGTACATCTCGCCGCGGCAGATGGACACCATTAGCAGCACAGACAGGAACATCCCCCCCAGAGTCAGCAGGCCCAGGCCTGCGATGATGCACTTATCCAGGTGGGAGCCCAGCTGGGCGTAGTACATCTCCAGCTTCTCCATCTGGCGGGCCGACACCGAGTCCGGGTCAACTTTGGCCTCCCGCGGGATGGTGTAGGCGATGACAACCAGGACGATCCCGCTCACTAGGAACACCAGGGCGAAGATGAAGCCATAGTCCGCAGAGTGGTCGTCAGCTGGGTTCACCTCAGTGAAGTCATGTCCGTCCTCCGGCCCTCCACCTCCTTCCTCCTCATCATACGCCCGAGGGGAGAGCTCCTGATGCTGCTGCTGCTGCTCCCCGGAAAGAAAGAAAGAAAGAAAGAAAGAAAGAGAGACAGAAAGAAAGAAAGAAAGAAAGAAAGAAAGAAAGAAAGAAAGAAAGAAAGAGAGACAGAAATAAAGAAAGAAAGACAGAAAGAAAGAAAGAAAGAAAGAAAGAAAGAAAGAAAGAAAGAAAGAAAGAAAGAAAGGGGGGGAAAAGGATAAATGAGAGTTGCATAAGATCAAGAAGAAACACAATTAAAGAAACAGTTAAAGAAAAAGAAGCTCAAAAACATGAAGAATAGATGTAAAAGCTGAAATGTTTTAGTTTCAACGCTGAGTCACATTTTAAATAATGTAAGTAAGTAAATATCTCAGTGAAGTGGCATCAGACCAACAGTGTTTATTTGGATGATTTATGAGAAAGACAACTTCAGTGTAAAGTGCCACATAACCGTAAAGTCATACCAGAATAAATCATAACAGAATTTAAATATTACTATTATTATTATCCATATATTCAGCCAAGGGCCAAAGGTGTTTAATTTCTTACAAAGCATAATATGTTTGCTGTTAATGCTCTTGCCGCCCTGTTTATCCTGTCCATCATGCTTTGTTTTATCTGGGATTCAGGGTGAGCTGATATTTAGGAGACTGAACTGCTGACGGTGCAAAGTCATGATGAGCGCGGCTTTGTATTTGCAGCCAAGTTTTCTTAGTGTGCAAAAAAAGTAGCAGGTGAGAAAAAACAAATTATCATATACCTCTTGCTAGAAATGCTTTTGGATATTTTAGTTCATATAGAGCTAAACCAAAGGTTCAGGTACCTCCTGAAACAAATCGCTTTTTAACTCTACATGTCCTGCGACAATTATTTTATTTATATATAAATCTGATTAGCTCAAAATAATAATACTACATCTGATAATTCATCATAAAGCACTCTGATATATGAGAACAGTATATGAGGCACATCATGTTGTGGCTTTACTGTCTAAGAAGTTTCTTGTTTTCTATATTAGGACATCTCTGAATAACTACCCAAAGTGGGCAACTGCTTGGGGGCTTTGGTCATTTCAGTTATTTACACCCCTGAGATATGAAAAGATACTGTGTCAGGTGAATGCAGGTGTTAAACACATTCAAATTTGAACACACAGAAATGATACACATAGTTTGAGAGTCACTGTGACTTACTTATCATCATAGAAACAAAGATGCTCCTTATACTGTAGCCCCAGAACTTGCCTGGTAGTCATCACGATTTTAAGTTTTCTTCAGTATCAAAGTCATTCATTAATAGTTGCCAGTACGTTTAATGGTATATAGCAAGCAGGACCTGTTAATATCAAATTCGGCATTATTAATTTTCCAAAATGTAAATAGATCTTGGCTAAAAATATGTGGACTCAATACGTACTATGGGCTCTGCTTGGGCTAATCGTCAACCCTGGCAACACTCCCCACAGCGACCACAGACATTTGATCACAGGAGAAACACAGATTAAGCTGCATCTTATCAAATTGAAGCATAATTATTCTTTTGTCATCACTTCAACCTGTAGCTAGCTAGTAGCTAATGGAGAAGGACTGCTGTTGCTATGGTTACCGGCAGTTTGAAACAGCGCACTAACACGGAAGGCGGTTGATGTATCTTGCTAACTAGCTAGCTAGCTAACGCTAAAACAACTTTTAATGCTGACAAAGGCATAAAATAATGGTTTTAAATCCCAGCTCCTCTGTGTCAGAACATTTGTTAAATTTATGTAAATTTAAATACTTAAGAAGATGTGAACAACTGCTGCGTAACAGGTAAATGAGAACACAGGATTAACAGACAGAGCGCGCGACCTCACTGAAAAAAAAATGGCGGCGATAAAAACGAAAATAGGAACAAACCCAAACGAAACTAACCTTGTTGTTGCTTGAAGAGGAGGCCGGACAGCTCACTGACGCAGCCGGCCCCTGATGCTGCTGCTGCTGCTGCTGGTTTTGCTCCTCGTCCTGCTGGTACGAGGCGTTCTCGAAGCCCCGGGCGGCGGGGCCCACCGTGGGCGGGGACACAGCTCGCCGGCCTCCTCCGCCCCGCAGCTCCCGGAGCTCTACGGCGTTGAAAGAGGACTCCATCAATTCTGCTGGATGTGCTCATGTCTTCACCATCATCCCGCTCTGCATCATCCTCACTACAGAGAGAGGAAGAGATGGGTGAAGGGACAAGGTAAAGATTTATAAACACAAAACATCATATAATAAAATAAAATATAATATAATATAATATAATATCGTCACCTTCCTAAAATAATGGCCTAAGTCATGTTTTGACAAAAATGTTTTTTTTGCCTAAATCACCCCCTCATGATGCTGGCCACCTCTGGTAAAATCGCCTGAATCCTCAGTTGAGGGGAACATGCAATTCTACCCCCGGTTGTATAATGGCCTGTGTCAAAAGTGTGACTCTTTTGTTGAGTTTTTTGTGTTTCCTGAAAAACCTGAAAAAATGACTTAGGCCATTATTTTAAGAGGGTGTCGATATAATATAATATAATATAATATAATATAATATAATCAACCAATAAAATTTGCATTTTTTATTAAATTACACAATTACACAATTACACAATTACACACACACACACACACAGGTGTCTCACCTTGATAGATATTATTTCCATTTTTTCCTCCTCTGATCACCATTATCGCTGCCACTTCTTTCTGTTGAGGCCAATGGAGAGTTAAACTCTATTAAAAACTTGATCATCAACCCTGTGGTACAACATCTATTTATTGGTCTGACAGTTCATTTATAGTTTTTAACATTTAAGGAAATAGTAAAAAATGCTTTGCACAGTTCAAACCTAAAGATCAGTCTAATAACATTTGAGAAGCTGGAACTTAAGCTTTTCAAAAATTACTTAAATAATTGATCAGTAATCAAATTGCTAATGAACCCTCTGTCAACAGACTAATTGATTAATTGACTAATCATTTCAGCTCCAGAGTCCTGGGTGGTTTCTGTGTGCCTAAGGAAATAATGAAACTGCCATGTGTAGTGGCCCCACACACACACACACATACAAACACACACACACACACACACACACACACACCTTACAGGAGGATCTGAAAGGGTTAGGGTTGTTATTTTTCAACATATTACCCTTACAGAGGATAAACCCACACCCTGACGGGGGGTTAACCCCTCTGAGTCCTGGGTGTGATCCACAGCTCAGGCTCCTGCCTGTGTTCAAACACAGAAACCAGTGTGAATATTAAAAGCGTAGTGTAGACTGTAATCCATCATCCTGACACAGTAAGCCTTTCCTGTATCCAGTCTTTTCCTCTATCCCGTTTCCTTTATCATTCCCTTTATCCATCCTGTTTCCTGAGGCAGTTTCATCCATACAAATGTCAGTTTTTTCTTTAAATTTTGCATTTCTGCTCCAGAAAATCTTCACGTTTGACAGTTTCTGCAGCCGGTGAATCTCCGGGGAGCTCCCGGTTAAAGTAGCCCACTGACACAGTTACCGTTTATCATCACATCAAGCCCCGGGCGCCTCGCCGCAGGGAGCCCAGTGCCCACGGGCAAGGTGTCACTGCCCCCCTCTGATGTGCACCGCGCCACTGTGACCTTGTGATGCGCCAAACTGCCAAAACCTGGACCACTACACTCCAGCTGTGTGTGTGTGTGTGTGTGTGTGTGTGTGAAGCTGTTTATGTGTGTGTGTGTGTGTGTGTGTGTGTGTGTGTGTGTGTGTGTGTGAAGCTGTTTATGTGTGTGTGTGTGTGTATGTGTGTGTGTGTGTGTGTGTGAAGCTGTTTATGTGTGTGTGTGTGTAGGAGAGATAATATCAGGATGAGCCGGGACAGATAAGCGCCACAGACTCATTCATTATCCCGACCTGACGGCGGATAACACGGGCTGAGAGCGGAGGGAGAGTCGGAGTCAGCGGATGATCGTGTTCACGGTGAAATTATAAAACCCGGCGACATTAAGCCCCGATTTCTCCATGGGACACACACACACACACACACACACACACACACACACACACACACACACACACACACACACACACACACACACACACACACCGGGGATGGATTCGGTATCCAGGCAGACGGTGGGAGGCAGCACCACCCCGCGCTGAACCCGAACAAACATCGATCATCTGCAGCGATATCGATGAGAGGACGCAAAGAGTCGATGGGTGAAAGTGATCGGAATGACAGCGGGGTCTTACCTGGTGCTGCTGCCGCGGCCGGGCGGGAATCAGGCGGCTGTGGACATCCGGAGAGGTGGATGCTGCTGGAGGATGTGAGAGGATGCAGAGGGAGGGAGAGAGAGAGAGGGAGAGAGAGAGGGAGAGAGAGAGGGGGGGGGGGGGGGACTGACCATGCGCAAAACCAACCCGTGGTTTCCTCAGCTGTTGGTGGAGCTGCTGAAGATACAAGTCTGCAAACCACTGATCAATGACAATGTGATCAATTAGTGTCTGACACAGTGGCATTGTTATGGAAAGTACAAATATAAGTATTTATCTATCTATTTATCATAATAATAATTACAAAATGGCTTTCAGATACATTTTTTAAATTTTATTATGGCAAAAAAGTCTTTAAAATTTTATTTTTAATTTAGGATTGTGGGATGTGTGAATGTACAGAAGAGGATTAGGGTCACGTGAGAAAAGATTTTGTAAATATGATATGCTGTAATACTGCAAATGTCCCCACAGTGGGACTAATAAAGGAATATCTTATCTTTTCTTATCTCATCTTTAACTGCAAAAGAATATTAGTTACAAGAAAATCATCTATTTATCTATAAATTATTAGAAATTAGAAAATTTCCTCCTCGGCTTAATTACGGCTAAAATGAAATCACATGAATGTGGAATAATGCCACAGACTGAAATAAAAATGATATGGTGACTGAAGTTCAGTCTTTACCACATTCAGTTTGGTGACTTCATAGATTTGCCAAACGCCAAAAATGTAAACCGCTGGAGGAAAAGCCAAAATCACCAGAGTCTCATCCTCTGGGGAACATGAGCGTTTATATCACATGATGCTTTTTTTTCTCCATACTAAATGTAGAATTATTCAAATACCTTAAGTGTAAAAAAAACAATACACTGCCATACAATACATAAAATAAAAGGTTAAATTAGCATGAATCTATTGTGTTTATCCTCCTCCACCTGATCAAGATGGTGGAAATAACAACTGTCCTAAAATGTAAAATAAAGAGTGAGAAACAAGAGTCAGAAAAGCACGACTGAATAAACACCAGCGGCGAGTTATCATTTGAATTCCAAGTAGAAAATTGACTGTGGTCGTTTTATGTCTTTGAACCTCCTCAGCGGTGGAAAAACCTGCTTCGTCTAGGTGTGCACAGATTAGGATTTACCACTGAGGAACCACACGTTACCATGGCAACACATGTCTACTGCAAACATTTAAAGAAAAGAAAAGAAAAGAAAGAAGACCTTCATTTTTATCCTTTCACATGAATAAATGTGTGTGTGTGTGTGTGTGTGTGTGTGTGTGTGACACTCGGCCTGTTAATCCTCAGATGATGAGTTTCGTGTTTGCAGCAGCACGAGCAGCAGGTTTCTTCTGTTACAGATACAACAAACTGTTTTATTAAAACAATGTTCAACAGAGAGAAATCCATCACAGCAGGACAGATTAGTTCAACCAGCAGCCTCAAAAGACCAGAATGCACTGCAGCGACGTGATAAATATGTTGTCATTCAGATGACGGCAACACATCTGGAAATACTTTATATTTTACTTTTTGTCAACAAACACCGTGAAAAGATCAAAACCAACAACAAATTGATCTGAGTAACAAACTGTGTCTCTAAACCCTGATGGTGTGACTCCTCTGAGCCACAGAACGTCTCTGTTTACACAAACTATCAGCATGAACACACCTGCCGTCCCGCTGCTGTCAACACTCACGCTGTGGATTCATCCGCCGCTGAAAATAGTCCCCAACCAAATACACTATTTTCTCCTGTGTGAGTGTTGTTTCTTTAAAACTACAGTGACCAGATGTGTTAGGATATAATGACACTACACATTAATGATTTTTAAAAACCAGTGGAAGAATTTAGAGGACAAGTAACACATTACTAGTTTTGGTGATGTTATATTTGTTTATAATGAGAAAAATATAGAATAACAGCAGCCTATTTGTTTAGGGTTGTCAACAGGCATTCTGGGTAATGTAGGACAACATTGAAGTGCACAAAGAGAATAGAGAAGCCATGTTAACTCATCTTTAGCTTCGTGTGTGGTGAGTATTTTAGTTCGTTTCTCGAAGCTCACTGAATGTAATACCATTCACAAAACTCACATCATGTATAATGTTGTATTTAAGCTAAATGACTGATTCTGTGACGTTATTCCAGTTCACCTTCCCTCACAGACGTGCACCACTAAAATAAGCTTCTTATAAGGGGAAAAAAACATAGACTTTAACGTAAAGTCTGTTTTTAAAAAGAACTTGAAGCAGCAGCTGCTACTGAAATGTTTAAACTTGTCTAAACCCTGAAAGGCTGGTTACTCCAGATGGACAGATGTTTTCGGGCTGTTTAGTTCATTCCTCTTAGGGGTTTTAAGATTCAGGCATCTTGTGGCTGAATTGTATTTTGTACATGTCGTGACTGGGCCCCTGTTCTACTGAGAGGTTTTGCTGATTAAGTGGAAATATTACTCTGCAGGTGGCGCTAGAGGAAAAGTCACAGGTTCATCAAAGCCGTCAGAACTTATCTTCAGTTTCTGAATCAAATTTCATGGAGATCATTTACTAGTCATGAGATGTTTCAGTCTGCAGCAGCTCGTGTGTGTGAAACATGTAATATTCAGGATTACACCAACGCTGGGACAACAGATTTGAGTGTTGGACAGGGGGTTTAAATGCATCAGGCCTCTGGTAAAAATTAAAGTTTGGGTGTAAAGAAAAGCCTAAAAGAACTTAAACATAAAGATAAAACCATCAGACTGATGTTTCATCCAGAGGCAGCTTTTCTGTAAATCGGATGAACAGGTTTTGAACTCGCTCCGTCTCTTTATCAGAGCAGGAAACACCCGCCGTCGGCGAGAAGCCATCCATGTGAAAGGCAGCGGCCCGTGAAATGCTGAATAATCTCATGTCACGGCGGCAGATTATCAGCGCTCACCTTGTGGAGACGTGAGGTCAGAGGAAGTGAGGCGAGCCGCAGCGCGGAGAGGCAGCTCCTCGCACAGGAGACCTAAATACTACACCGGGCTAATTTTAGATCAGGCCATTGTGTTCACTTCAACAGAGAGAGAGGATATTATATTCACCAGATATGAAGCATTATAGTTTCATTATTCCTTCAGTGTTACTGAGAGTCTGCTGCAGGAGAAAAAGGGCCTGAAGCCTCAGTCTTCTTCCCTGGACTGAAGAATGTTTGGTCGTTGTTTTCTTTTGTTATCATTAAAACAATGATGGAAAATAATGGAAATACAGAATTTCAGTTGTTTCATTTAGAGAAACTGAGTCATGAAGAGGTGACTGCATCTAAAATGTCAGAGGAAAAATGCAAAAATAAATGTATTTTGTCTCCCACATCCTTCAGATTTCTGCTCTGGATATTTAAAGGCTCAGCATAACGTCCAAATCTTCTTCTCTGGTTCAAACATGATGAATTGTGACGACACAGAATAAAAAAAGAATAAAAAAAACATAAATAGAGCTTAAAGTAAATTTTATTGTACAAAACTGTTACCTGTTTGTAGAAAATACAAATTTCCATGAAAAGCAAAGACACAGGAAGCAGCAGAGACAAAGACGAGTCCTGGAGACAGATTCTCATCCATTATTGTTATTAATCTACTTTTCATTCACAACAAGTGTTTTGTCTTTAACTCTTTCTGCTGATGTGCTTTTAATAACCCAGATGTGAAGGAAACAGATGTTGATTTCTAACAGCAATGCTGTTGTATGAATGAATAAAAAGTTAAGTTCAATAAAAGATGAAGTGTAGATACTACACACTCAGGTACAAACATGCTGTTTCATCCAGCACTCTCGTCGTTAGCATTAAACCTGTTATTACAGCATCATACAGCGTTTAATGGGTCACAACCACAAGGAGGAAAATTAAAAAAGGAAACAAAACTGATTAGTAGAAAGAATAAAACTTTTCCCCCGACAGTGAAATCTCTAAGACGTAGAGAGCCGGGCGACGGTGTAGTGAAGGCGTTTAATACTAGAGAATGTACAACAGATCTCGATTCGTCACGTTAAAAGGAAACTATTCAGACAAAAGTTTAAAGGTCAAATCTGTTGAAGCTACAAAACCTCATGACGTTTCAATCCCTGATAGTTGAAGCATTTAAACGGTCCACATCAGTGAGACTTTCCTCTTCACTTCATGGACTTTCATTTTTTAATACTGGCGTCTATATGTGAAAACAAAAGGCGAGGGTTTGATTCCCTCTGGGCTCGTCCCGACAGTTTTAGTTTCACTTCAGTGAAAACAGCCGACGAGGTCGCCACTCAATAAGAAAAAAAAAAGTAAAGAAAAAAAGAAGCTTATAATAAATTTAAAGTGTTGAATTCTCACTTTTTTCTTCCTGTGATACTTCAGCTGTTCCACAGTGAAATACCTGCATGTTTTTGAGCTGAACACTGTACTGACCTGTACAGTTCATGTGAGGAGATATTATTCTGCTGAAAGTGGATGGGGTTTATTATACGGGTCTTGACTTGTGTCGCTGGTTGTGTGAGAGAGAGAGAGAGAGAGAGGGAGAGAGAGACAGAGAGAGGGAGAGAGAGAGAGAGAGAGGGAGAGAGAGAGGGAGGGAGACAGAGAGAGAGAGAGAGAGAGAGAGAGACAGAGAGAGAGAGAGAGACAGAGAGAGAGAGAGAGAGAGAGACAGAGAGAGAGAGAGAGAGAGAGAGAGAGAGAGAGAGAGAGAGAGAGAGAGAGAGAGAGAGAGAGACAGAGAGAGAGAGAGAGAGACAGAGAGAGAGAGAGAGAGAAGGGAAAGTGAAGTGCTTCTCACTTTAGAAAAAAAAAGTTTCTGCTGTTTCTCTGAATTAACAGAAAATTATCAGAAAAAAAAATCTTATTATCTCAGAATTCTGAATCCTACTTTGTAAAACAAAAACTGAGAATCTCATTGATTCAGAGAAACAGAGCAGAACAGTTTTTCATCTTCCTTCTGCAGAAAGTGATAATTTAGTTTTATTTTAATAGCGATGAATTGGATGATGTTCAGTTCACCTGAGCTTCTTGACACACCTGCAGAGCTCTGAGTGAAGAGGTAGATAAACATCTCAGTGACTGTGGTGTGTTCACTGTTAATTGTAAATATCATATTTCTGATATTATCACTGTGTGTGAGTTTGAGTTTTGAGGCTTGTGAAAAACACAAATCAAAATGTGCTTTGGATGAAACTGATGGCTTGATTAATGCCATTATTCACTGCAGAGCTCGTCCGACCCTCAGGTCATAACGAACAGGCGTCAGTTACAAACGTGTTTCCACGGTTACCTGCAGCGTTTTAAACTGACCAACAGTTTCTGGGACGTTTCAGGTTTTCTGTCCCGTCAGCGACTCTGACGCTCGGAGACGACGTCCTGCAGACGCTTCAGCAGCACGTCCGGGCTGCTGCCGTTCTCCGGACACGCCCTCTTGCTGGGGGAGTCGCACACCGCTGATGACATCATCACGTCGCCCTCCATGGTGAAGGCCCTCTTCCTGCTCACACAGCCCTGCCTGATCATCCGGTTGATGTCTGACAACTCCTGCAGGGAGCGAGCCGCACAAACAGACAGTCAAGTTTCAATGTGACGTTTTCATTATTGATTAACAAGCCAATTATTATTATTATTATTATTATTTTCACCATTAATCAACTGTTTAGTCTCCAACTCTCTGGGCTCAAAAACTTCTGATTTAGAGAGTGAAGAAAAAGTTTCTGAACTGCAACTCCAACAAATACGATGCAGAAGAAAAGAAGCAGAACAAAGCGACGTCCGTGATAGTCGGAGTAGAACTAGAGGCAGAGCTGCTCCGCCTTCCGACAGGTGATCTACCTGAGATCTCTTTAGTTACACGACTCACTCAGACATTTAATCAGACACTGTGAGAAATATTAAAATGTATGTTGCATTATTAAGAGAGTGTTGTTTATTATTTGTTTATTATTTGTTCTTTAGTATTATGATGATTACTGTTGCTATGCGTTGGGGGGCGCTAGGGTGAAACTCAAGGCAGTCACGCACACATAGGGAGACACCAGAAGAACAGGATGACAGGTGACCGCCTCAGATGCTTAAAGTAAGAAACAACTCCTAACATGGTGAAGAGGCGGTTACAGGAAAAGGGAGAGTAGGTTTTTTTCTCTAGGTGAGGACAGCTCAGATGAAGGAGGCACTGTGCCAAGAGGCTGGGACCAGCCTGTGCACCAACGAAGGGAGAGCTGAGTCTAAACCATGGTTTCTCCCCAACCTTTTCACCAATCAGATAGTTACAAAAATACATACAAAACTCTGTGTAACTGCTAAGATAGACACTCTTCTCTGGGACGTTGGCCACAGCTAACTGCTTGCAGACTGTGGTTTTCAGATCAGAGGAGATCCATGTACATGCTGATTTTGATTCTTTAATAGCAAATAAATATTCTTTTAAATGGATAACTTTGAGTGGAGAACTCTTATTGCAAATAAACGAATGCGCTGACAAAATTGGTGACCCCGACGTGATTTGCAAGAAGAGAAATTGGACTCAGGCCACGACTGAAGATTTTCAGCGGGACCTGACCGGAGCCCTGGACCTCCTAGTCACTCACGAGAGCTCTCATAAAACAAGGTAAGCAGAAGCCTGTTGTCTTAAGAACCAAAATTCTGTACATTGGCTACATCTAAATTACTGTGAGTACATAGGAGGTAAGGTGGCTTACGGGACAAAGTGAATAAAGTTAAAAGATAAATGTCATTGTATTGTGTAATATTAGAGAATCAAAATTAAAGAAAAAAAAAAAAAGAGATGAAGTAAATGAATGAAAGATAAGATAAGATACGTGAAACTGCACCTACAACCTTAAGTTGGGAGGATAGCAATTGGAGTAAAGATATTAGACATCACTGTTGACTCACGGCCTAAGATTGTGATCAGTGGATGTAAAAGTTTGGAACACATCGGATCTCTGTAATACCTGAGATGTGGCTAGTGGAATAATATGAAGTAAAGACTGGAGGAAGACTAAACTCTCTGGTTCGTGAATGGTACCTGGAGCCAGCTGACCGGTCCATGCTAGTCTGAAAAGTACCACTAAGAACTCACATCTGTAGACGTGCAGTGTCTAGTCTGTTACATTGTCAGGAAGAGATAGGTGTGTGTGTGTCTCCTAATGAGCTCGACGGCAGAGGCACAAGCTCAGGGGAGACCACGAAATTAAAAAGTAAAAAGTAAAAATTGTATGGGGAAATTCCTGTAAAAAGCGGACGGACGTGTATTGTTTGGAGCAAAATAGTGTGTGAAAACGCTAACGGAGTGCTCAAATAGTTACATAGTCTTAGGAGACGTTGGGAATTCACATACACGTTGGCAGTGAATAAGAGGCCTTTTTAGAAGTGTGATGCATGCAATGTATGTTTGAATGGTGAAGGGGGGTACTGATCAGCAGTGTCTTGGTGGAATAAAAACAAGCAGTGGAAACCTTGCGGTGTTAACGCAAACTGCTTGTGCTGTGGAAACCTAACGGTGATAACGGAAGCAGCATTCCATCAATTGGGTCAGTTGCTCGGGTGAACTCCATACAAACTGGCTGGCTGTTGAGGGGAATTGAGAGCCTGGGGGAGAGGGATTTGTGAGAGGTCATTGACATGGGCAAGGAGGGAGACTGTAACACTCCATAGCTTCAACATTTGTTGTGACATATTAACTGCTGAAAAACTGTCTAGAACTGTAAGAGAGTTAAAGGACCCCTAGAACAGAATAAGTGTGAAAAGATATAAAACATAGTTGAAAAAAAAAAAAAAAAAAAAAATAGTATCTACAGTAACATATGTAAAAATGAATTTAGGAGAATTAAAGGCACAAGTTCTGAGCGAACTAGAAACTAAAGCCACGGAAAAGGATAAAAAACAGACTATAAAAGAAGCTACCAAGATATGGAAAAAATGGGAAAAACAAGGTCTCCTCCTCAGCGACCCTGAAGCTGCATGTCCATCTCCCCAAACAATACTATGTATCATCACAGCAGCCTCTGCAGAACACAGAAGAGCAGTAGCAGATTGGGAGGCAGCTGGAAAACATTCCTGGGGCCCTACCTATGCCAGGATGAAGAAAAAAAGAGAGAAAGAAGTAACAACCACAGCATTGTGTGAGATCCTCACCACCATGGGAAAGCAACAACGAAGGTCAAAGAAAGATAAGCGAGGGGAGGCAGGAAGGGAGAAGACAGCAGTCATGACTCCCAACACACACACACCAGAAGAGGAAAACAAAAAGGGTCAGAGCCAGGTTACGACACCCTCCCTATATCCAGCCCTACCTGTCGAGCCTCCCCCATACCACGATGCTTCAATGAAAGAACAGACTAAAGAAAAAAAACATCCAAGCACCTCTATTACAGGTTAAGTCAGGAGTTCTGGACGTAGAAATGCCAACTGATGAAAATAACCAGAGTTTAAAAAAAGAGATGGCCGCCATGACAGGAAGAATAGTGAGTGTAATGAGGATTATGAATGAAAGAATGGGAGAGTTAGAGAGCTCACTCTCCACTAACCTTGCTGATAACGCATCCTCAGCTGCCTCCAATACCTCATGCAGGTCAGAGAGAGACATTGGCCCTCCCCCCCTAGTGGCTGAAATGGGGGCAGCCAGAAGTCAATACACAGCTGACGATGAAGAAGAAACTACTGAGGATGAAGAGGAGGAGAGACAGGAACCATGGTCACTACAGGGCCCTGACCCGAATGGCAGGAGGAGTGTGAATCTGCAGCCAGTAGCAGGCGTAATTACTGGACAGTTTAACGGACATCTTGAACCCAGAAGAAACCCTTCATCTACCCATCACATGCAGCTCCGGTCCCATGTCAGAAATAAAGGTGAGTCAAAGGAACCTCCTACTGGGGTGGGCAGTTATCCATTAAGGGTAACGACTACTGGAGCCCCGGCCTACGTCCCTTTCGCACACCGGGACATGGAAGGCTTACTGGCCAAGCTACCACCATTAGGAAGAGGAACATCTGACTGGATCACTACTTTAGAAAGCCAAACCATGGGAGAGACACTGTGTGTAGGAGACTTGAGAGCCCTCCTAGGGAAAATCGAAGGGAAAGAAGTGGCGAAGAAAATCAAGAAAAACAAAAATCTCAGGGACCCTACTACAACCCCACATCACATACCACACAGAGGGGGTAAACATGGCAAAAGGACTAAATGCTGAGGATGGACAGCCTCACAACTATGCTGAAAAAGCAGGAAAAGAAGTGAAACTCAGACCAGACCTGTAAACAGAGCCACTACAGAACCCAGACATGATCCTGTTCACAGACGGCTGTTGTTACAAAGGAGAAAATGGAAATGTTGCCTCCTATGCGGTGGTTGAGCAGCAGCCATACACCAGAAAGTACACCACGAAAGAACAAGGAATCATCCCACAGCCGGCATCTGCGCAACTAGCAGAAATAATCGCACTAACAAAGGCCCTCAAACTGGCTGAAGGAAAAAAGGTAAACATCTACACAGACTCAGCCTATGGCTATGGAGCTGTGCATGTAGATGGACCACAATGGATAAGGAGGAATTTTCTGACCACCGCCAACACTCCAGTGAAACACAGGATGCAATTAAAAGAATTGGTGCACTCCATATCACTACCAGCAGAAGTGGCAGTGATGAAGTGTAAAGGACACCAGAAATTGGATAACGACATAGCCGAAGGAAATGATGCCGCAGACAAAGCTGCTAAAGAAGCCGGAGGCTACACACCCAGGCAAATGGTGATCACAGACTCCTCTCCATTACCTGTTCTAACGGAAGAAGATATCATCAAGATACAAGAACAAGCCGGAGCATATGAACAGAGTGAATGGGCAAGAAAAGGAGCTATACAAAGGAATGGATTGTGGAGGTCACATGATGGACGACTGGTAGCTCCAGCAAAACTCTGCCACCTACTACTGAAGCAAGCCCATGGACCAGCCCACGAAAGTAAACAAAGGACACAGAAGAACATTGAAGCATGTTGGTGGCACCCTCACATGACCGCCCTAGTGGACAATTACATCACAGACTGCACCACATGTAATGAACATAACCCCAAACAAGCCTACAGGTGCCCCCTAGGGAAGTTCCCTGTGCCAGAAGCACCATTCCAGGACATCACTATAGATTTCACGGACATGGGAGCAGAAAACAGAACAAAAGGATACAGATACCTGCTGGTAATGGTGGACCGATTTACCAAGTGGGTAGAGGCCATTCCCTGCAAGAATGAGTCTGCACAGACTGTGGTAAAGTGGCTGAAGAATGAACTCATCCCTAGGTACGGGGTTCCCAAGAGCATTCGCTCAGACAATGGCTCACACTTTAGCAACAAAGAACTAGCTGAAGTAGAAAAAGCATTAGGCATAACACACAGGTTTGGAGCAGTGTACCACCCTGCATCACAAGGGTTAGTAGAAAGAGCTAACCAAACGCTAAAACGAAAAATAGCAAAAATATGCTACGGCACTAAGCTCACGTGGGTGGACGCACTCCCTCTAGCGCTTATGTCAATGAGGACCTCCCCAGGTTCAAAAACACATCTAATACCACATGAGTTGCTGACGGGCAGGCCAATGCCTGGACCACCCCGAGAGGGAGGTCATATGCCCTCTCTGGATGTGTGGCAGGTGAGCTGTGATGAGTACATGACTGCACTGACTAATCTTATTCGAGTTTTGTCTAAACAGGTACAGCTGGCCGGACCCGAAGCAACTCCAGCGGAGACTCCAGCAATAAAGGTAGGAGATTGGGTGCGTGTGAAAGTCCACAAAAGAAAGTGGCTGGATCCCAGGTGGACAGGACCCTATGAAGTTACTGAAGTAACTTCCCACGCGGTCCAGGTAAAAGGTAAAGCTGGAGCTAATTGGCACCACCTGACACATTGTGCACCTGGATCTCCACCCTCACGCACTTTGGCGGAGGTTAGAACTGATTTGGCTGAACTAGGTGAGGGTTCAAAGGAGATAGACTGAAAAAAAAAAAAAAAAAAAAAAAAAAGACAAGACCCTCATCAACACCATGGTTGAATTAAACAGACGACCATGGCACCCCTTTAGGCACCCAGGCTGGTGTGGGCTAAGGGGAACATTGTGTGTGTTTTTGTTCATATCATTAATCATAGTACTCCCCATTATATTGTGGGAGGTTAATAATAATCACACCACTAATACTACTGACAGTATTGCAGCAAAACAGGATGGCTCTGGACATGTTGTTAGCTGAAAAAGGAGGAGTTTGCAAGATGTTTGGAGAGTATTGCTGCACGTACATACCCAACAACACTGCGCTAGATGGGAGTATCACAAAGGCCTTAGCAGGCCTCACCTCCCTGTCTCTTGAGCTAGCAGAAAACTCTGGGGTAGATGACCCATTTGGAGGATGGTTTGACAGCTATTTTGGAAAATATAAAGCTTTGATTATGTCTCTGGTTGTTTCTATTGGGTGTTTCTTGGCAATTTTAGTTTGTTGTGGCTGTTGTTGCATTCCATGCCTTAGAACTTTAATTAACCGACTGATCACCACCGCTCTCTCAAAAGAGAAGGATCCTCCTCCTTATCAGATGCCCTTATTGAGCAAAGAAATGGAGTCAGATGATGAAGATGAGGGAGATGAGGAGGTGGCTTCTGAAATCTGGATCCCAGGGTGGGCTGATGTCAGTCCTAGGAGAGATTCTGATCCTGAAGAAGATGAGAGGGCTAGTGAAGGAGAATAGTACAGTTCATTGAGTGCTCTACCTACAGGGAAAGAGGGTTACATGATTCCAGGTCACAACGGATGACCTGTACAAGGAGAAGACAAGACTAGGTATTGTAGCCTGTGACTGTTGCTTACTACTGATGGAGGTTTACACCTTAAAAGGTGTAAAAGGAGGGATTTGTGAGAAATATTAAAATGTATGTTGCATTATTAAGAGAGTGTTGTTTATTATTTGTTTATTATTTGTTCTTTAGTATTATGATGATTACTGTTGCTATGCGTTGGGGGGCGCTAGGGTGAAACTCAAGGCAGTCACGCACACATAGGGAGACACCAGAAGAACAGGATGACAGGTGACCGCCTCAGATGCTTAAAGTAAGAAACAACTCCTAACATGGTGAAGAGGCGGTTACAGGAAAAGGGAGAGTAGGTTTTTTTCTCTAGGTGAGGACAGCTCAGATGAAGGAGGCACTGTGCCAAGAGGCTGGGACCAGCCTGTGCACCAACGAAGGGAGAGCTGAGTCTAAACCATGGTTTCTCCCCAACCTTTTCACCAATCAGATAGTTACAAAAATACATACAAAACTCTGTGTAACTGCTAAGATAGACACTCTTCTCTGGGACGTTGGCCACAGCTAACTGCTTGCAGACTGTGGTTTTCAGATCAGAGGAGATCCATGTACATGCTGATTTTGATTCTTTAATAGCAAATAAATATTCTTTTAAATGGATAACTTTGAGTGGAGAACTCTTATTGCAAATAAACGAATGCGCTGACAACACTCAGAAACAGGTAACTCGGTCACTGCATCAAAATCTTTGCACAGACTTTCACAATACAGATGCAGGTAACTCAACGATTGGAGCTGCAGAGTCAGGTGACCACTTGTTGGAGATACACCAGTAAAACCAGCAGAGGGCGCAACACTCCCAGGTCTTCGTTGAGGTGAGAGCAGCCTCTCGCTGCAGGATGAATGTGAAAGTTTATCCACAGGCTGACGAACTGTAGAGGAAGGTAACGCTCTGATTTCACTTGTTTTTGATTAAAAAGAAAAGCTGAAACGTAGAAGCTTCCTGATTTTCCTCTGAGCTTCAGACGTTGTTGCTCATTTTGTGATTTGTTGTTTGTTTTCATATGAAACCAAACGTGTGGAACCAGTGACAGATTCTGCTGACTGATCCTCACATTTAGTAAGTTAAGATTTTAGGACACTAATATTCACAACAAAGCTCCGACAGGTGCAGAGCCTGATGCACCTGATGCGATGTTGTTGTACTGACGGGTTGCGGCTGTGGACACTGACATTAAACTGAATTTATCGAGACGACAGATCAACAGGGAGGAAGTTTAGAGTTCACACAAACAGAGGCAGAAAGATCCAGGAATTTATTCCCTCTGAGGTGAATAAAGGTCACGACCTCGACTTGAGAAAATAACTTCAGACTTTTCCCAGAATAAATGTGACGACAGAATCGGCTTCGAAATATCAACTAATCAAATGTCAGGAACCTTTTTCCAATACAAATCAAAGCGGTCGTCAATAAAGCCCTAATACATGAGTGTGTGTGTTGTCACCTTGGACGGGCTGCTGTTGATCCTGTAGGTGTAGGAGTTGGGGGTGAGGCAGCCGGCTGAGTTCTTGTGGGGGGAGACGTACAGCGAGTGTCTCTGGGAGACTCGGCGAGGAGAGAGAGGCTGAGCCCGGACCGACGGGAACGGAGAGAGAGGAGGAGCGTCCGTCTGCGGGATCAGAAAACAGTGGAGTCACGTTTCTATTCGTTAACGGAACCTCGTCGTTTTCACCACAGGAAGTGGCGGAGCGAGCGTCGTACCCGGCTGTCGTAGGTGGCGTATCGCAGAGCGAAGCTTTTCATCTTCAGGACGAAGACGGTGTTGTAAAACTGGATGAGGTCGCCACGTTCCTCCACGCCTGATTGGTCGGAGTTTGCTTCTCCCGGAGCCTGATTGTTTTTTTCGGCAGCTGAAGAAACACACAGATCGATTATTGATTGACATCAGCTGCAGTGATTAGTCGATCGAACTAAACTATTTTCACAATATAAATAAACAGAATTCTTCACACAATTCATTGAAAACAAAGAGAAAAACTGAAATAAAAAGAATAAAAAGCAAATTTAAAGAACTGAAACTTTTCAAAGGAAATTGAAAAGTTAAAAACAGGAAATGAAGGTTGGTTCATGCTGAGTATTTAAGGTTCAGTAAGTCACACCTGTCACTCGTCACATCATTTAACTAAGATTCTAAGATAATAAAATATTTGGGGGCAAATATTTGAAAAATATGGTCAAAATCTAATCAGTTTGTTAAAGTTTGTGTTCTGCTCCTTTAAGTTTCCTCCAGGTCGACGTGTCAATGTGCAGGAGGTTTAAGAATCGTGCGTCTGTGATCTTACATTCGCCACCAGAAACAGGATCCACCTCCATGTTCTCATCAGCCACCTGCTCCCTGGGAGTGTGACGCAGCAACACACTGCGGTACACCTGCACACACACACACACACACACACACACACACACACACACACACAGTAAGTAAGTTTTCACATACAAAATATTGTTATTGTACACTAACATTTAATCATGAGGTCAGTTCATATTTTTAAACCACTTTTTACTGTGATTGCTAGTTTGGCTGATATATGTTGTTTTTCAGGGATCTTCTTATGTTATTGTCTACAGGTGTATCCCTGTGCCTGTGTGTGTGTGTGTGTGTGTGTGTGTCTCTCACATGGCTGTTGGCCTGTGGTTGGCTGCGGTAACACTTCATGATGTCCTGGAAGGTGTGAGTCTCTTTGGTGATCTGTAGCAAAGAGAAGAAAGAACCACACGGTTATAAAGATGGTGAATTTTAGAAACCAACCATCATTTTAAAGTGTCACACAAAAAGACAACAGGGTGAATAAAGTGAGGTTTTCTTTGACAGGTCACTTCATTCTTTAATTCCCTCTGAGGAGACTCTGGGTCTGAAACCACAGTCGTCACTTCTAGAATAAATTAGAAGCATTTTGTGAACAAGTGAAGTTTTCTCACTTTGGATATGATGTAAACACAGCAGAGCATCAGCTGGTCCAGGTGTCTGTCCTTCATCAGGTCAGTGCAGTGGACCAGAGCGTGTTCGAAACACGTCCAGATTTTCCCACGCAGCTCCGACGAGATGTCCAACCTCACGCACAGATCCCTCAGACGAACACTGGCCAGGTGATACACCTGAGACAAGACGGAGGACACGGTGGTCACAAGACTGAAACATGCACGAGGAGGTAAACAGCACCTGGTGTAAGTGTTTAATGTACTATTTTACATATTTCTATTTTTATATATAGATATTATAGTATAAGGATATATTTTTTATTTTTATGTTCATATTAATCTCTATTTCTATCTTTATAATCTTTTCTCTATTCTTTGCTGAAGGAGCAACGGTAACTCGACCTAATTTCCCCCTGGGGATCAATAAAGTGTTCTGGTTCTGGTTCTGATGTCACACAGAGGAGAAGCTAGAAAACTAAAGACAGTGCTGGTCTCAACATGTGAACGTCCAGCTGAGCTCCTACCTTCCTGAAGAACAGGGCGAGCGATCCGGTGCGTCGCGGCCGACTGGCTCCTGTCTGGGGGTCGGAGGCCGTGGGTGCGGCGGCGGGGGCTCGGCTCGGGGAGGCGGTGAGCAGAAACTGAGCAGTGACGGTACCGGAGGAGTCACACGGCTGAACCGGGATCAGTGCGATGGTGCGGTCATTATTCATACCTGCAGATGGTCACACACACACGAGACACGGTGGTTTGATTTCTAATGGAAGTTTGTTGAATATTCTGATTGGTGTGTGTGTGTATGTGTGTGTGTGTGTGTGTGTACCTTGCAGTGGGATGCTGAGAACGGTGGTCTGGCTACCCTGACCTCCGATCCTCAGGGTGGCGCTCGTGCCGAACGTCAGCCTCTTGGCCGGAGACGACACCGGGCTCAGGCTGGGGTTCAGTCCCGACGTCGGGGCCGGAGGGTCGTCGCCGAAAAGACGCCGCTTGGCGCTGCCGGCTGCAGGAGAGCTGTACCTGTCGTGGACCGAAAGTGGAGAGGGAGGCACATCTGGAAAAAGGAGGGAGAGAAAAAAGTTAAGTAAAGCACTTCCTGTATTTAATTTGAACATTTCATTTAAGTTAAATTAGTCAGACATTTGCTATTTTTTAATGAATTTGCTTCATTTTTCTTTTTTTGGCTAAAAACTAATAAAATTGTATTAAATGGACAGGATTTATAATCACATAACACACACTGATATTGACCACAGGTGACTTGGTTTGTTGTGTAGCATACGTCGCCTACAAACACAAAATAAACACCTCAACACCCACCTTTGCGGGCGCTGCCCAGCCCTGATCTGAACTCCCTGATGCGGGGGTGGATGATGGGAGAGAGGGCGACCAGAGGCAGGTGAGACTGACCTCCACCGCTGGAGCCGGAAGCAGAACCGGTGTCGAGACAGGAGGAAAAATTCACCTGGAGGGAGAGAGGGAAGAGTTGAGACAGAAAGGAGGACGAAGCAGCAAAAAGAAGAAGAGGACGTGTCTCCCATGTCGAGGACACTTTGGCAAACAGGTGTGTGTTCACAGGTGATTCAACACACAGAGCGTTTCACAGTGTGTTGTGTGTGTGTGTGTGTGTGTGTGTGTGTGTGTGTGTCTCGGTTGTGTGTATCGCTGACCTCCTCCACCGTGGGGACTTTGTTCCCAGCAGCCTGCATGGCGCTCCACAGGGCCGAGTCTGCGGTCCACGCTCTGCTCTCCAGAACCTGCTCCTCGATCGAGTTCAGGTGCTTCACCATGTCTCTGGACAGACCTTCCTCCGAGCGGATAAACACCTCGATCACCTGCACACACAATCAATCCAGCTCTAGTCATACACGGCTAAGATCGGCTGTGTTACTGTATATTGCGTTTCAAGTAAACTGAACAAATGTAAACAGCTGCAGCTTTTCCTGAGGCGTCAGGCAGCGTCTCCGACAGATACTTAAACACGAGTTTGTGTTTTTGAGCGTGTGTCACCTTGAAGAAGTAGAACGGGGCGAGTTTGAAGATACTGATGATCCATGGGAAGGTTCTCTGGGAGCTGTAGGAGAACAACACCACCTCCAGGCAACACGCCATCAGGGAGCAGTGGAAGATGTCCTGCTCCAACAACACCTAACAACACACACGTTTCTATTTACTTAAAGTAAAAACAATAACCACAAGAAACAGAGACATCCACCATGTTCTCCAGCTGCTCTCTGACTGAGTCCGTCTGCTGTTTGCAGGTAGAGGACAGGACTTTTTTACAGCTGTTTCTCTGAACATCTGCCTGCTGCAGCTGAAGACGACCCTCTGAGCCGTGGAGTCAGATAAACAATGAGCTGAAACTCGGCAGCTGCAGATTCAACTGATGATTCTTGGTTCATCTGATACATTATTATAAAAACATCTATTTAAGCCACTTTAAGATTTAGAGACTCTGTGAAATCCCATGAACATACTGACACATGCCGTCACTGCTGCTTACACTCATGTCTTTGCCCTGCAGCCGCTTGGTTTCCGGAACCATCACGTTCTCCAGGATCTTGTAGTAGAGGATCTCAGCCAGCTTCAGACGGTTCTCTGCGAAGTCTGACACAAAAGACCACAGATATATTTTATACCTCATGGATGCTGCTGATTCAGTAAAGTCAGGAAATCCCATTATTTCAGTCAAAATGTACAGTAAGAAGTCAGTTTATTAGGTACGCCTTGAATTGATGCTTGTATTATTTTATCTACCCTGTTTACATCAACGACAGTCGGCTAATTAACACTTACACCTCTGTACGATGTGATAAAACTGCAGCCTCCAAAACAAATCAACACATCTCTTAAACAGTTTCTATAAATAACTCGTACCCATATGAGATCCGGGTGTGTCCTCCGAGTCGTTGGTGTAATGTTCTTTGAAGGTTTGTCCCAGTGTCTTCACTCTGGCCAGTATGGACTCTGTGGGATTTCTGGAGCACGACCTTTAACAACAACACAGGACTATTAGCACTGTTAGCGCTGTTAGCACACAGAGTTTATTATATCAAACTAAATTAAAAGATATGTATCGGAGCAGCTCCATCTTTATCATTATCATTATTTAAAAGATTAATAACTGAACAGATAAAATTACAAAGTAATCACAAAGAAAAGAAAAAAGTTGTTTTTAAAACAGCTGACTGTAACAAACTGTGACATTATTTAAGTTATAAGTTTATTGCATGAGAATGAAATGTGATGTGTTCAGAGGATTTCATTCGTCTTTGGACTTTGTTTTTGAGTTGAAAGATTTAATTTTTTTTCTAAACTATTTATAGCAGGATGGATTAATAATATGCTCTGTAATAATATATTTAAATATCTTTTGATGTGTGTAAAAAATAATGATAGACGACTTTCTTGGGTTGGTAGAGTTTAAAGTCTTGTCTTATGGTTCAACTTATCAAAGATACCAAATCTTGACGTTTAAGAAGATCAAGTGATCGAGCATTTAAAGTCTTAAATGAACTGATTATCAAAGCTGTCATCGACCTTCTGTCCCAAACTCTGCGTCTGCCTCCCAAAGATAGTCAGGTTCATATCACAAAAATTATTATTAATTATTAACATTCTGTCTTTCAGCTGTAGTTCTTATATTTCTCAAAATATGAAAAATTAACAGCAGGAACAGTAAAATAATTTTACCACTAGTTAAAGTTAAAGCTCTGTCCTGGTCTGATTCTTCATGACGTACAAAGAGACAACAAGAGGAACTGACTTGAGTATTGACATCAGGTGGTCGCTGGGGGCCGTCCTCAGCCCGGCCACCATGCTCTGCAGCCGGCTGACGCTCTGCGTTGCCGAGGAGACGGGCGTGACGAGCAGGTCCTTCTCCTTCAGGTAAACCCGTCCGGTCAGAGGGGTGGAGGGAGCGAGAGAGCCGGACTGCAGAGACACAGAGATTATTACTGATGCTGTTGATTGTGTTTGTAGTTTATTTGATGTCGACTGAAATTTGTTTATTTACATTGAGGCTTAAAACTGTAGTTAAATTAAAATGCACTCCAGTTTTTATTCTCCTGTTTGATCTTGTTTGAATCTATTTGATCTTATTTTTATCTTAATTTACCATCTCCACCTCTTCACACTCTCGTTTCTTTTCTCTCTTGTTTTGTGTTTTATGTTCAGTGCATCGACTTCCCTTGTTGTTGAAAGGTGATGTATGAATAAACATTCACATTCATGTTTCTGAGGCTAAAAACTACAGTGAGCAGCTGCTTCAGGAAATGGCCAGTAAGAAGGAATGGCCTTTTAGCCGAGAGCCACAGACTGAGCAGAGAAACAAATTGTTGGTTTTGGTCTTTTCATGGGTTGACAGTAACGATACATACTGGATCTGTGTGTGTGTGTGTGTGTGTGTGTGTGTGTGTGTGTGTGTACCTTCTCTACATGCTGCTGCAGCTGGCTCTGATTGGTCGTCTGACTGGCGGACGGTTCCTGAACAATCTTCCTCGGGGTTCCTATTTCCTCGTCGGCGTCGGCTCCCAGAAACACTCGTTCATCAAAATCTCCCACCGTCAACACGTACTCCTCGTACTCCCTGTTTATGGCTTTACTGGAGGGAAGACGTACAGTTTAACACTTCGATCTATGATAAGAAGCTAAACTGAGACACAGAGACGGTGCAGGATAATATTTAATATCTATGGGCTCTTGTTTCTTACTTGTTATCGATGAAGTTCTGAGGATCCAACAGTTCTGTTAGCAGCTCCCCGTTACCTCTCAGAATCTGAGCAGGGAAAACAGATGAGGAAAGACACAAGTTAACCATAACAGATGGATGAAAAGTAGAAGATTTGCTTTAAAAGCAACATCTACAATCATAAAAACTCCATAAGCAATAACTATAAACGTTTAGATTTGAAAGTTTTTGGCTCCAAAATCAAACAACGCTGAATGTGCGTGTACCTGCTTCTGAAACAGTTTCTGTATGTACGGTTTGAAGTAGTGCTGTTTGATGCCCTTCGCTTCCACCACCAGTCCGTCATGCAGCTCACACAACCTCTCCAACACACAGGGAGGAGGCTCGTCCGCTGAAATGTGACCATCAGCACGATACAGAGCAGGCAGACCTACACACACACACACACACACACACACGCGAGCGCGCGCGCACACACACACACACACACCAGACTAGTGAATACACAGGCTTAGTGAGGAATACTTGCAGTATCTGCAGAGTTTTAAAATCACATTTAATGCTTCTTAAGACATTTATAAGCCAACAAAGAAACATCCTACAGCAGAACGCACCTGTTTCGGTCTGAACACACACACACACACACACACACACACACACCTCTGAAGGTCGGGTTGATCAGGTCCTTCCTGTTGGCACACAGCAGAGCGTTTCCAAACACCAGGTCCAGACAGCAGAGCAGCAGGTGGTACGAATTCACCAGGTCGTCACCGATCATACGGAAGTTACCTACACACACACACACACACACACACACACACACACACACACACACACACAGAGTTCATATTTAACACACAGGTAATCACAGAACTAATCTAACTACAGTTATCAAATGAGAGAAAACTAATCTAATAATCATTTAGTCATTTTTCATATTCTCAAACGAGGATTTTCTGCTCTTCATTGTAAATATAAGTTTTATCTGAATGTCTTTAGGTTTTAGACTTTAAATGGAATAAAAGTGGTAAAATATATCAACTTGTGGGAAATTACGGAGAAAATAATTTGCAGATTCATTAATAATGAAAATAGTTGTTAGTTGTAGACGTGATCCAAACTAATCAACAATTTAAACATTATTTGGAGATTTATAGTGGTTCACTGAGACAACACCGTCAACAACAACATGAGTTTCTAGCCGCTCAGCTGTCTGGTTCTGTTTCTTTGTACCTTTGGTGTAGACGAACAGCGTCCAGCAGAACTTGAACACATCACTGATGTGACAGGGCAGCCGCCTGTGAGCCAGAGAGAGGACACACTCAGTTAGACTGAACAGGATGACGGTGTGTTATCTGTGTGTGTGTTTGTGTGTTTGTGTGTGTGTGTGTGTGTGTGTGTGTGTGTGTGTGTCGTGCCTGTGCTTCCTGCTGCGCGGCTGCCGTGGCGGCTCGCCTCCCTGTGGGTTCTGAAACATGTCCATGAAGATGGGCTCGAACTTGCGGAAGATCACCGTGGAAACCTCAAAGTTGCGCTCCAGCCGCTCCATTCGCAGCCTGAAGTCCTGATGGAGGTTGGACATGTCGGCCCACTTCCTCATCTTAGAGAAGAACTGGATCAGACTGAGAGAGCAGGGAGAGGGGAGTTAGGAGCAACATGCAGGACACATCACATGTATGACATTAAAAGTCCCCTCTGATGTCTTTTAGTGGCAGATTAAATGTTTTAGGTGCTGCAGAGCCAACAGTGACTGACCTGAGTTTGGAGGAGCGGAGGATCCTGGTGAGGGAGACACAGTTTCCCTCCATCAGCCCTTTACCCACGGTGGGGGTGGATCCCTTCCTGCAGGCTGCGTAGAGCGAACAGGCCAGCCAGTGGACCACCTCCCCCTGCAGAGACAAAACAACACGTCACTTTAACAAACATCATGTGTTGTCTTCTGTCTGCACAAACAGAAAGCTCGTCAGTCAAGGCTCCACTCCAACAACACCCACTCAAACTCGTGGACATCAAGAGGAACAGGAAAAGTTGCAGATGTGAAGTTAAAAAATCGCTGTGCAAATTCAACTATTGTTTGCTAGGTTTTGTTCTGTTGTTGTCAGGTGCCACAGCAGTTTCTGCATCCAAAAATAATATCTAAAGTTTTACTTTTAAATCTTATTTACCAAAGAAAATTTAGCTGGTCCTTTTTTAATAAGAGTCTAAATTTTACAGCATTTAACTGATGACTGGAGTTATCCGACACTTTGGAAAACTTTATTTTAAATAAAAAAAAAAGACATATAAGTTTTAGAAGGAAATACTAAAGCTGCCTGACATTATTAAAATGCCAATATCACAATCTGAAATTAGCCTTTCAGGAGCTGAGGTCACTTGATTAGAGCACAATTGATCTATTAGCCAATACAGTAAATTAAACAGCAATCTTGATAAACAGTCAATCGTCTTCTTTCACACAAACCCGTCAAATATTCATCATAACCAGTTTGTCAAATTTGAGTATTTTCTGACTGTCTCTGTTTTATATCACTATAAACTGAATAAGGTGCAGTGTTGGTTGGTTTGTTGTTGGTCTGACAAATGTCACTTTGGACTCTGGGAAATGGTGATCTGCATATTTCCCTTTACAAATTTTCTCTTCTTAAAAAGACAAAACAATTAATCATTTAATCATCTGTAGAATAGCTGCACCCAAACACGTAACACAATGTTGAATAGCAGGAGAATAAAAGTCTTTATCATCTCCTTTTAAAACAATTACCATAGAATAGACATATCTAACCTAACTGAACTGCTTAGCACTGAACTTGTGTTAAGACTCTCCAAAAACACATGATAAAAAGTGTTCTTAGTGTTTTTTATTCTGCTCCGACAGTGACTGATGAATTGTTTTGACTTCTCCAGCTGGTAAATGTCACTTTGTAGAGTAACACAAGCCCAAGCAGCTGTTTTCAGGTTGTCATTTAACCAGCATGTGGCAGCTGCTACTTCCCCCTCTGATCTGTCACCTCATAGAAAAGTCGTAATTAATGTCAAAGCTGTAAAATCACTCTTATAATGATATTCAAGGTTACTTATTTAAACTATGCATTCTGTTCTTGCACTTCCTTTTGCTACTGTGATGTTTCAGTTACCTTGTGTGGGATCAATAAAGTTCATGATGTGTTATTTGTTGAACTACAAACATCAAATCACTTGACAACACACAGACAGCTCATCAAAATGCTGGTTAACGTGTCTTAAATGTGAAGTTTGCACAAAGATATTAAGTCACTTCTCAAAACTTATTAAACCTATTTGTTTTTTTTTTTTGCTTTTCAAACCAAATAAAAATAAATAGACAAATGAAAGAGATAAAATTCAGAAGAGTTATTTTCATATTCAATCAATTTTTTCATTATTAATTAATTTGTTGATCACTCTCCCAGACCTTCGCCTTGGTTGTGTCTATTGTGTCTTAACAGTTGTCATAACTCATTTATTTATCTTTGCTTGGCTTTGTTGTCCTTGTATTTGCTCTATGTCCATGTGCATCTCCCTGTACATTGTTATTGGTACTGTGCACTATGTGTAAGTACACTGAGAACCAGAAGAAAAACATTCTTGGCCATTAAAGCTGATTCTGATGTTTTCCCAGATAATCAGTTGTTTATTTACAGAATGCCCAAAAAATGACATCACCAAAGCTCAAAGGTGACATCATCGTCTCATTTTGTAGGAACAGCAGTGGAAAACTCAAAATATTCTGTTTATTTTCAGAGAATATTTCTAAAACCATTCTGAATTTATCTGGCATTCTGACTAGTCAAAATAACTAATCGATTACTGACAGTTAACTTTGTGCTCAGCTCTTCAGTTGGACGATGTAAACAGTGGTTAGTTGAAGCCCTTTAACTCGGTGTGTGTGCTTCACACAGCGGTGAAGTTTAGATCTGTAGAGGGTTTACAGTGCACTAAAAGTTAAGGGTATTTAACTGTACGTGTGGCTCTGAGTTTAAGTTCAGGCTGGACGATTACAGAGACACGGAGGACGTTAGTTACCTCCAGGGTGTATGTATTCCATATGGCAGTGAAGTTCTCCATGGCCGCAGCGGCAGTCTGTTCGTCCATGTTCAGCTCCTGACACAACGTCTCCAAACTCCTCCGGACCGAACTCTCCTCCATCCTCCCCGACTCCGAATCCGACGACTCTTCGCCCCTCATTCGTAAAAAACTTCCAGTAACAGTTTGGACTGAGTTTGAAATTTAAAATCTCCCCCCTCGGGAGTCAAATCGTAAACGCAACAACACGACGCCCCTCCGCCCGACCAGCCTCCAGCTTCCCCGCGACCGGTCGACTTCCGCTAACCATCCCCACAATGCAGCGCGTTGGCGCGAAAACTGCAGGCCAGCGGCCAATCAAAAGCGAGGGGAGTGTCGAGTCCGGAGAGCCGTTCGCCCAACCCCCTTCTCAGTCTCTCGTGCTCCAACCAGCCAACTGTTACTAAGCAACCGCCCTCTCATCTCCACCAACGGCTACTGAAGTAGTGACTGTTTTTCGATTAATTTCGGACATTTTGAAGGAATTGTACAGAAAAAGCCTGATTTAGTCACAGTTTGAAATGTGCCATATACACAAAGCTGCCATGCGTTGTTTTTCTTAATGCTATTCAGCTAAGTTATTCCAACGTTTTATTTAAACTTGAAAATAAATAAGCAGTGACAACCATAGTCGTTACAGGCCGCGATTTTGGGGCAATGCATGAAGTAAAATTCTTCTGCAGTTGTTCACGTTGTATAATGAAAAATGCCAGTGTAGGGGGTATTGTCTAATTTCGTTGTCGTACTTGTGCTAAATGCGAATGTAAAGTATGTTGACGATGCTGTTAACGCTTTGCACGTGTTATCGTCCCACTGAACGAAGATGTGCCATTCAATTCAGCACACCAAAGCATCAGTTTCATGGATGTATTATAAGATATTATAATTATATTCTGTATATTATAAGATTATAATACATCCATGGTCAGTTTGTTCCATTATCCAACTCGTACAATAAAAATTGAATAAGGAAGTCTAGTCGGAATCAGGAACAACTCGTCTTCAAAGTATAGGTTGCGTGTTTTGAACCAATGTGCTGGCTGCAGCGGTCAATTTAAGGAGAGCTAAGCTAAATAAATAAACAAACTGTCTAAAAAATGAACACAATTCATAACTGTTATCAGTGTTTCACTGCTAGCCCACAACTGATCGGGAATACATTTTCAATGAACAATAGAATTATTATTATAATATACACATTATATCTGCTAAACATCAACATGTTAGCATTGTCATTGTGAGCATATTAGCAGGCTAAGCTTAGCATTTAACTCAAAGCACTGCTGAGCACACTTGCCCCCTTCTCAGCAACTCTTAGTCTTATTAAAACTGTTTGTCATTAAATTTACTTAGTTTTTTCCCTGGCACCATGTTTCCTCTTGTTCTTGTGTTAAGGTATTGTTTTCATTAGAAACATAAAACACACACTTTCTTGACCTTCTCTGGAACCACTGCTATAATACTGTGTATTTTCATATATATATATATATATATATAGAGCATATTTTCTTGTCTCCCTAAAGGATTCATAAAGTTCATAAAGTTTTGTAGCATACTGTTGTGCTGAAGTCAAGTGGCAAACTGCCGGGCCGTCGCTCACTGGTTTGTCAACTGCCGTTTTGAATCCTGGACTTTGGCTTAATGGCGTCGCCATCTTGTTTTTTTGGAGCCAGAAGAAACCATATTTGGATGAGAGGGAGGAGCTGGGGAAGAGTGAGGGGTTGATCTGACCTGTGTCCCCGAGGACACCAAGTACACCCACCTGCATCGGTAGCTGAGCCTGCTGCTAACACGGTTAGCTTTCACAGTTCAAGGTAAACTAAGTTAAATTAGTCTTATAAGCTAATTGAATACATCCAACATCCATTTGGCAAATAGCATATATGTGAGGAGTAACTTGTAATGTTATTGTAGTTGAAGTTAGCATGTGTGCTAACGTTAAACTGTAAAACCACAGTGTAAAACGTTTTCTAACCTTGTGTTTTAAATTGGTTCTGGTGGTCCTTCTGAAAATAATCATCTAATTAATTAGATATTAGGCCTTAAAAACGGGTATTTTGGGGGGCGTGCCTGTTTGATTGATATGCCTGGTCTGCAATGATTGATCAGATTGAGCAGGCCGGGAGGTCGATCACCAGAGGGGAGCTTGGGTCGTGTGTGCATCGTATTGAATCAGTTGTGTTAGATTTCTGTTATTTTCCGTTTAATCAAACTGCGTACACAACAGCTAAAACCACCATCACGTGTCATCATAACAAGTCCAGAGTCAGGTTTTTCTACAAAGAGAAAGGTGACATCTGTGAGGAAACAAGGTCAAATGGGAGGTTCACTCTCACAGCCACCAACAGCAGCTTCAACATGTCCATCAGTAATGTGTCCTCAGAGGATGCTGGTGTCTACTGGTGTGGACTGGAATCAAAAGACGGAAATCAACAAACTGCCCTCAGACAAATACGACTGGAGGTTAAAAGTGAGTAATTAACATCTGCAGCTTCTGAAGTTTGTTCATATATTAAAGCATACTAATATTTTAGTTTTTCTAAATGAGAACCATTATTTATACAACTGTTTTATTTAAATCTGTCTCTATCTACAGAAATTCTTAACTTCAGAAGATCCCCAATGGTTGGAGAAACCTTCACATACTGGTGTGATTATAGGAGTCAAACTGCTTATAATTACAAATTCATTTGTAAGGGAGAAGATCCGTCTGTATGTGAACGTCTAGTAAGCACCCAACATAACAAGATGAACAACGGGAAGTTTTCCTTGAATGACGACAGACAGAAGAGAAATATCACCATTACAGTGAGCGCTGTAACAGCAGACGACGCTGGGACATACTGGTGTGGAGCAAAAAGCTTTAACAAAGAACGCAGCAATCCATTCTTCCACAGATTCATCATGACTGTAGGTGAGTCATGTTATTTTATAGTGTGGATGAAATCTGACCCTGGTTCAGATTGTAGGGCGCCAACTGATGCAAACAAAGACAGCTACAGTCATTCTTACTGGCTGGTCTTTTCTGTTGTCCTATGAACATACTTTAATGAACAAAGTACTGTGCAAAGGTTTTCGGCCCTGTATGTGTTCAGATTCTTATCCATCACACGGTCTCATCAGTGAGGCATCTGATTGGGTCCAAGTTTATTCTGCACCAGGAAATCCTAAGTCATAAAATCAAGTTCTCCGTGATGTCTGGAACAAGCACCTTGAAAAACTGTGCAGGTTTACTGAGGAGAACTGGTACAAAGGGTGGTCACAGCAAATACTGATTTGATTTAGGTTTTTCTGATTACTGCGCTTTGATTTTAGATTGATAAAACATCCTCACTTTACCTTCAGCGCCAAAAACCTTTGTATGTGTCTTCATCTGTTGAGCTTCAGGCAGCGTTCTCCTCCAGAATGACTAGTTCCAGTAGAAGAAACAAACCTCTTCGTTGTGTATGTCGATAAAAACAGTTCTCCTTTTTAAAAATACACTGTGAAGTTTAGTAACATGAAGAATGGTACTGCACTATTTTTGGCTCTGAGCAGTTGCCAGGCAACCAGCACAGACATCAGGATGTAAACATCACATTTTACACATAGGTTTTTGTACAGATTAAACAAGATACAACATGTTAATCAATTACCTTTAGTGGTACTGGTGGGCCACAGGCTAACTGCCCCCCCACCCTCCCATTTCCTGTCTTTAAGCTAAGATAACGAGCTGCTGGTGGTAACTTCATAAGACCAGTAACTTCTTATTTAACTGTCTGCCAGAAACAAATAAGTGTCTTTTCCACAGTTCAAACTATTTCTCAAAAGGCCATTAAACAACCTCTGAGCTTTTCCTACTGTTTAATGACAAATTGTCTCGTTCTATTTCTTCACATTCACATAAGTTTATATTTTTTAATACTGATCTGCATTTGTACATATTTTCATTGTTTTAAAAAATTAATTAGATGCTGGAGGCCAGTTTTAAACATTTTAACATTTGTGCTAAAGAGGATATTAAGTCCCTTTGCAGGTTACATGGTCTAAGAATTTTTTCTCTGTCTTTACTTTTCTCAAAATATTGAATTAAGAAATAGATTATTTATTTTTATAGTTTCTGATGAGACCATATTAATGTTTTAATGTACAACCTGAATGCACTTGTGTTTTTTCTTTCAGAAACACCACCAACAACAGCCCCATCCACATCTCCTCATCCATCGACCCACGGTGAGAGATCTTAAACCTTCTGCAGCTGAAGAGTGATGTTTCATGTCAACGTCACACTCACAATTCAATTTCTGTAAAATTCCTCTGGAATTCCTCAACATGACGACTCTGGATCATAATGACATGTGTTGTGTGTTGTATCTTGCAGGCAGGTTTGAAGTAATCATTACTGGGATCGTCTGTGTAGCTGTGCTGCTGCTGCTGATGCTTGTGCTTATTTCGATCCTTATCTACAAACGTAAGAGAGTTGTCAGTTTGCACAACATAAAACACTCACACTCACGCTCACGCTAACACACGTATGTTATGACACAAAACCACATTCACGTACTTCACTACCCATAAAAACAACAGCAGAAACGCTCCGACATCAGACTACATGTGACTTTTTCAAGTTGATCACTTTTACTCATTTCAGGCGGAAACACGATGGTAATTAAATAAAAAAATAAAACTAAAACCAAAGGAAAAATACGAATGAAATTCTGTCACCGGTGCTGGTTATAAATGAGGTGGTCAGAGAGGTCACTATGTGTCAGTGAGATGAAAAGTGGTGAAATTAATCCAGTTCATGTCCATCTCCTTTCTTATTTCTGCAGGATTTTCACAAACACAAGACCTGGAGCAGCAGCGAAGGACGTCAGAGAGGCTAGTGTATAAATGTCTTTGTATGTAGGTGTACGTGTTGTTCTGGAAAAACTGAGCACTACTTAAATAACCCATACCAGGAGGATGCCTGACATTTAAGTATTTGTGTTGCAAACACAATAAAGAACTGAAGCGTTATGTTTTCACAGTTACAGATGTGACCAAACAGATGTGGATTTGTTATCAATAATCCACTAAAGCTGGGAAGACACTGTACGTTCAGTCGGCACGACTAATTTCACAATCGAGCTGAATTTCTTCACCGAATGTGGTTTGACGTGAAGGTTGAGGAGGGTCACGGTGTCCGGTCAATCACCTGGTCGAGCAGTGATCTGCCTCACAGATGGGTTTCTAGCATGTTAGAAATTCTGGTCGGCTGTCTTCAGTGTGAGCAGTTCTACAGTCGGATTTTTCCTCACAGCTGCTGTGAAAACATCTGTAATAAACTGTAGAGAGCTTCTTTTAATATTATTCCAGTAATATTTTACAAGTTGTGGTTAAATTTTCAGTCTTGAGATTGTTGTGATGTAAATCTGAACTGAACTACGATGATGCCATCTTGTTTGAATAAACTTTATTTGGATTGTCCCTCATTCAGGGCCGACATCAGCCACGAGTGAAGTGGAAGGGACCGTCGCTGCTTGGCTTAGCCTGCGCTGGGGTGTAACTGTGGGTTGGAAACATATCTGAAGCTGCTACTGGTGACTAGGGCTGTTATTATCATCATGTCATGACCAGTTTCACTTGATTAATTGTCATACAAGTAATTGCAATTAATGTATCTTTTTCTGTTCATTTTATGCCACTATTATTGTATTAATATGCAGCTAAGTGCTAACGCTAATGTAACTAGTGTTTAAAAAGGATGTTTGTCTTACAGTTGTGTTTAATGTGTTGGTGTCATGTTTATCTGAAATTACTTCATCACAATCAGTTTGACAAATCTGCATCACAAAGCCTCATCCTGTCATATCATTTAACACATTTTGAAACATTATTTTATCTGTTATTCTGTGCTGTAGATAAATATTTTCCTTCCTCAATAAAAGGTGAGGTGGTCGTGATGTTTTTAATTTCTTTTTGGGTGTGAAAACTATTGCTAGTTCTCATGACGGATCCTTCAGATGAGCAGCAAGCTTGTACCAAACTCCACTGAGATGTTCAGAGTGTTGCTTCCACTTTGTTTTGTGTGAACTGGACTAAAAAGTTCTGTTAAACTCGTCCTCACGGCCACATAGTTCAGTCTTCACACATCACGGCTTCCTCAGTAGCAGACGAAGTCTTGCTGTTTCATTGAATGTGTTCACATTAGCACAGAGACTTACAGAATTTCAACATGAGCCTCAAAGTGATGGGAGCACCCTCCACCTCACAGTTAAATTAACACATTTGTGTTTCATATTTTTATTTTGAAATCTGTGTAGTTATCTTCCTGTTAAATCGGTTTTTAAAAGAAGGAAAGAAAAAGACTCCAGAGCGTGTTCATTCATTTTTATTGTTCATGTGGAAACAACAGCAGAAAAGTTACTTTAAGAAACTTGAACCCAACGACCTCGTCTGTAGATGAAGACCACGAGTTTACCTGCATCAATCTTCAAGCTAATTTCACAAAAGATCTTAAGTATAAAAAAATCTGTTAGATGCAAAATGCATGATCCTAAATCACAAGTACACCACTTATCCCCGAAATGATCTGAAAGACTACAATATTTTTATATTCTTATAATCTCACCACAGATTACATGAGCATAGAAAATAATCAGTGTTTATTAAAGGCCACATACTGATGGATCCAGCTGAGTCTGAGTCTCAGTGACAGTTTACAATCAACCCGACAGGCTACAGTTAACACACTGATATATTTATATAGTGTAAATTATATTAGAAATAACAATCCCCAATACTAATTCCTCTATATGTTGCATGTATAGATTATTATTATAATTCCTTCATTCTAAGTAACGGTTAGTAATTAAATGCCCCTCACATTTAGAGATAACTGTTGTTGTTGTTGTTGTGTGTGTGTGTGTGTGTGTGTGTGTGTGTGTGTGTGTGTGTGTGTGTGTGTGTGTGTGTGTGTGTCTCAGTGTGAGCTGTATCTTTTGTTATCTCTGGTCTCAGTTGTCTTTATCAGCAGCTTTGGAGCAGGAGAGCTGCTGTTACTGTGGTAGCCATTAGTACTTTTAGTACCTGGAGAGAGAGAGAGACAGAGAGAGAGAGAGACAGAGAGAGAGAGGAGAGAGAGAGAGGAGAGAGAGACAGAGAGAGAGAAGGAGAGACAGAGAGAGAGAAGAGAGAGAGAGGCAGAGAGAGAGAGGAGAGAGAGAGAGAGGAGGAGAGACAGAGAGAGAGAAGGAGAGAGAGAGACAGAGAGAGAGAGGAGAGAGAGAGAGACAGAGAGGAGAGAGAGACAGAGAGAGAGAAGGAGAGACAGAGAGAGAGAAGGAGAGAGAGGCAGAGAGAGAGAGAGAGAGAGAGAGAGAGAGAGAGGCAGAACGGAAAGAGGGAAGGTTAGCATGAGAAGAAGAAGACAGGAAGAGAAAAGAATTAGCAGTTTAATAAGATGTTCTGTAGCTCAGTGTAAAGTGACCGTGGTGGTTCTGGTCTCTGAGCGTCTCCACCTCCCTCTGGGTTTGTGCTCCACAGCGCCCTCTAGCGGCGTCTAGCTGTTACTTACTGTAGTTGGAGACGGCCTGAATGCTGAGGATGGACTGCTGTCCGAGTCTGCAGGAGAAGAGACGGACGTTAGTTGGTTTGTTGAATGGAGGACACACAGACACAGTCTCCTCCCCTCCTCTCACCTGTCCTCCTCTCCTTCCAGCAGCTTCCTGTAGGTGGCGATCTCAATGTCCAGAGCCAGTTTCAGGTTCATCAGGTCCTGCAGGTGAAGAGGAAAATACATGAGGATTTTCAGATCAGTTCTCTGACCGTGACTCCTCCTCCCTCATCTGTCTCCCTCCATCCTCACCTGGTACTCTCGGAGCTGTCTGGCCATGTCCTGTTTGGCTCTCTGCAGCGCGTCCTCCAGGTCTCTGGTCCGGGCCTTGGCTTCTTTCACAGCCAGCTCTCCACGCTCCTCCGCCTCAGCCAGCTGGTTCTCCAGGCTGCCGCGCTGAGGGTGCGGGGGGGGGGGCAGGTACAGGTAATCATCCAGTGTGGATCTGAATCATCCACTAAACAACATCCTGCTGGGCTGAATACTTCCTGTCACCATACCTGAGCTTTGACGGCCTCTATCTCGCTCTGCAGTCGGCTGATCAGTCGGTTCACCTCGGCCACCTCTCCCTTCACCAGGCGGAGCTCGTCTCCATACTGGCTGGCCTGCACCGACATTTGGTCGAACTACAGAAGAAGAAGAAGAAGAAGAGATTAATTTAATAATCTTCAAACAATGATATTTTATTATGAAAATCACAGGAGTAAAATACAGTAAAAATACAGTATCTGTTTTTGTAAAATGGATAAACTGAGTCTTTAAACCTGGATTATGTTTTTAGCCACTTGGGGCTGAAACAAGTTCTGATCACATCATTGATGCATCGTCATTTTTAGACTGATATAGTGAAGCTAGAAAACAGTTGTTTATTTCCACGTCCAGCAGGTACAGACACAGGTGTAGAGCTGCTCTACAGCGGGGCTCTGTACAGCTGTTTCTCTGAAAACATCTGCCGGCTGCTGCTGAAATAGATGCCATGAGTTTTACTCTCAATAACAACTGCCCCCTCCAGAGGTGAGATCCAGTACATCAAGTCCATAATGTCCCTACTACAGCCCATTGTGTAGACTGATGTAATGGATGTATATTTGCTAGTATGCCAGTTACACTCAGGACAGCTGACTTCCTGTCTCCTCGTCCTCACCTTGCTCTTGTACCAGGCCTCCGCCTCCTCTCGGCTGCGGGCTGCGATGTCCTCGTACTGAGCTTTGACCTCAGCGACGATCTGCTCCATGTTCAGGCTGCGACTGTTGTCCATCTGCACCACCACCGACGTGTCTTTGATGCTGAACTGCAGCTCACGCAGCTCCTGGTCAGGGAGCAAAACACAGGAGATCGTCACGGTGTTAGAAACAGAATAATCATTGGTAGCTTGTCCTAACACGTTTCTACAAAGCTGCTGTTTTG